>NC_083369.1:146822973-147126003 GCF_030254825.1 Meriones unguiculatus
CAGACAGTCAATGAATATGAAAATTATACAAAAATAGGAAAAGAGCATCCAAAAAATGTAGGACACAATGAAATAACCAAACATTTAAAGTATGAACACAGAGGGTGAGAAACCAAGTGATTGTAAAGATGCTCATAGACGAAAACTTTCCCAGACAGGGTAAAGCATACTCATACAGATAAAGACAAACAGAGAACACCAAAAACAGAAAATAGAATAGAAACTGCTCAGAGCATATCATAGTTAAAACACTAACTATATATAACAGAAAAATGTATTGAAAGCTGCATGGGAAAAACATAAGTCACATATGAAGAAAAACCCATAAGAAAAGCAGCTGATTTGTGTGTGTGTGTGTGTGTGTGTGTGTGTGTGTGTGTGTATGAGTATTATATACCAATGGAAATCTTAGGCTTCATGTGGGCCCACCAGTTAGAGAAGTGGGGAATATTTATGTCATAGACTATGTTACGTGTTTTTGATCACTTCCCCCTGTTGGGACTTCCCTACAAGGGGTATAGGGGAAGAAGATAAACTCTGAGCTGGGGTGTATGGGTAGAGGGGGAATGAGGGATGGAGTATGGGACTGGGACGGGCCAATGACTGAGTTGTAAATTGAATTAATTAATAAAAAGAGAAAGAAAGGAAGCAGTCAGAAAGGTCTTTTAAAGTAAAAAAATATCAGTGGAGTTGGAAAAGGGAATGGAAGGAGATGAGGAAGGGAAAGGGGAGATTGGGAGGGAATGAGGAAGGGGGCTACAGTTGGAATACAAAGTGAATAAAATGTAATTAATATTAAAAATTTAATTTAAATTATCAAGAAAATAAATTCAAGGAAAAATGAATACAGATCTGAATAGAATTCTCAAAATCTGAAACATAGGTGACTGAGAAACACTTAGAGAGTGTTCAGTTGCCTGCAAATTTCATGATTTCTTTCTTTTAATTGCTGAGTATTATTCCATTGTGTGCATGTACAATGTCTGTACCATTCCTCAGTTGAAGGACATCTGGGCTGTTTCTAGGTTCTGGCTATTATGAATAAAGCTGCTAGGAATATGGTTGAAAAAATGTCCTTGTTGTATACTTGAGCATATTTTGGATATATATCAAGGAGTGGTATAACTGGATCTCTGGATCTCAGGGAAGCGCTATTCCTAATTGTCTGAGAAAGTTGATTTCCAAAGTGGTTGTTCAAGTTTACATTCCCACCAGGAATGGAGGAGGGTTCCCCTTTCTTCACATCATCTCTAGCATGTATTGTTACTTGACACTTGAGTTTTGATCTTAGCCATTCTGGTGGGTGTAAGGTAAAATATCAGGGTCATTTTGATTTGTATCTCCCTGATGCCTAAGGACATTGAGCATTTAAGTGTTTCTCTGCCATTCTATATTCCTCTAAAGAGAAATCCCTGTTTAGCTCTGTACCCCATTTTTAAATTGGATAACTTGATTTGTTGCTTTTTAACTTCTTTAATATTATTCCTCTCTCAGATATAGGGTTGGTGAAGATCCTTTCCCAGTCTGTAGGCTGTCATTTTGTTCTGATGACAGTGTCCTTTGCTTTACAGAAGCTTTTCAGTTTCATGAGGTCCATTTATTAACTGTTGATCTTAGAGCCTGTGCTGTTGGTGTTCTGTTCAGGAAGTTGTCTTCTATGCCAATGAGTTCTAGGCTCCTCCCTACTTTTTCTTCTAACCCATTTAGTGTGTCCAGTTTTATGTTGAGGTCTTTGATCCACTTGGACTTTAGTTTTGTGCAGGGTGACAAATATGAGTCTATTTTCATTTTTCTGCATGTAGATATCCAGTTGGACCAGGACCATTTGTTGAAGATGCTATCTTTTTTCCATTGAATGGTTTTGGATTCTTTGTCAAAAATCAAGTATTGGTAAGAGTGTGGATTTCTGGGTCTCCTATTCGGTTCCATTGATCCACCATTTTGCTCCTAAAAACAGGGAAATCATGAAATTTTCAGGCCAATAGTGGGAAGCAGAAATGATCATCCTGAGGGAGGTATCACAAAAGCAGAAAGACACACACAATATATACTCACTTATAAGTGGATACTAGACCTATAATATAGGATATACATACTAAAATCTGTACACCTAAAGAAGCTAAACAAAAAAGATAAACAGAACGGACATCAGAAGAAAGAAAAAACAAGAAATAGGTCAGGAGCCTACCACAGAGGGCCTCTGAAAGACTCTACCTAGCAGTGTATCAAAGCAGATGATGAAACACGTAACCAAACTTTGGCCAGAGTGCAGGGAATCATATGAAAAAAGGGGGAGTTAGTAAGACCTGGAGAGGACAGGAGCTCCACAAGGAGAGCAAGGGACCCAAAGTATCTGGGCACAGGGGGGGTCTTTTCTGAGACTGACACACCAATGAACGTCCAGTCATGGATATAACCTAGAACCCCTGCTCAGATGTAGCCTATGGCAGCTCAGTATCCAAGTGGGTTGTTAGTAAGAGGAACAGAGACTGTCTCTGACATGAACTTATTAGCCTGCTCTTTGACCACCACCACCCCCTCCTCTGAGAGAGGAGCAGCCTTGCCAGGCCACATTGCAGTCTGTCCTGATGAGTTCTGATGAGCTAGGGTCAGATGGAAGGGGAGAAGGACCTCCCTTATCAGTGGACTTGGAAAAGGGCATGGGAGGAGATAAAGGGGGGAGGGTGGGATTGGGAGGGAATGAGTGAGAGGGTTAGAGCTGGGATACAAAGAGAATAAAATGTAATTAATGTAAAAAATAAAAATTTAATTTAAAAAAGTGTTCAGTATACTTAGTCATAAAGAAAGTTCAAATGAAAACTTCTTTAAGATTTCACTGTACTCCAGTCAGAATGATCAAGATCAAAACAAAATGAGAGCTCATGCTGGCAAGGATGTGGTGAAAGAGAAACACTTATTACTGGTAAAAATGCAAACTAGTAAAGCCACTATAAAATCAAAATGGGGTTCCTCAAAAAGCTGAAATTGATTTACCTCAATATCCAGGTGTACTATTCTTAGGCACACATATAAAAAACTCTATATCTTACTACATTTGCACTTGTTCTTCCATGCATTGCTGCTCAATTCATATAAAGCCAACTATTACAAAAAGGTAAGATATCCATCAACTAATAGATGAATAATAAAGATGTCATAAGTTTACAGAATGAAATATTATTCAGCTGTTAAGAAAAATGAAATTATGAAGTCTGCAGGTAAACTGAAGGAAATCTACAAAGGGAGGTGAAATACAGCATAATGTTATGAAGAAATAAAGGGTAAAGTACAACAGGAATATGAAATAGAGAGAAGAATATGATGAAAGACAAAAGAAGGTATACAGGGAAAAATAACTAACACTCAGTGTCATTTGAAAAAACATATGGAAAATACGGCAACCTAGTCCTGTAGACGTTTCTGAAAAATATAAACAAATTTATTTATAATAGGAGAGAGAGTGCCTAAAGTATATATCTTATGTATATATCTTAAACATCCTGTGATAAGAATAGATTATATTTTGTTGAGTCATTGGCCATAAGTTTTTCATAGATCTCTAAACATCACATCTTACCACCAAAATTCTTGATTGCTCTCTACTCTCCATAACTTAATAAGGCCCTATTGCTGAAGACACCACTTATATCGTCAAACAAGAAAGCTTCACCCAAACTAAGTAGCATCCATTGTGCTAAAAGGCAATTTTCATGCTACCAGGAAAAAAAGTAATCATCAATATCATTCAGCTTCAAATCTTGAGAAATACAATAGTTACCCACTTTCAAGAGTCTTTTGCAGGTACAGGCTGCAATGAAATGATAACACCACAGTAAATTATGGGCTAACCATACAGGTGCAGGTGAAAGAATGATTCCTACTTACAAACTTGAGGAGAGAAATTTTCATATGAATGGCAAATGGATCAGCCTTGTATACATTACACGAAAATGTCAATCCCTAAAGATCAACCAATATGCGATTCCACTAAAATGGACCCTGGAACAGTCACATCCAGATGAAGACAGTACAGTGGCTGTTTCTAGCAGCCAGAACACTGAGAAATGATAGGTGACATTCAATGAGGACAGCATTTCAGTCGGGAAATATGAAGAGTGGTGACATTTACACATCCTTATGAATGTCCATATAGCCATGAACCTACTTTTCCAAACTCAGTCATAAATTCTGGTATGCATACTTAGCAACGTTAATTACATATACAACAAAGATAGATGGTGATTCTACTTACCTGTGATGCTGTCTCCAAGTGAAGACAAGTGGCCAAGTGGCCAGTTATGTGGCAGAGTATGGAGGTAGCTAGACCAGAAGTGCTAGGGAGTACACGGCTCCCTTTGTGTGTCCTGAAAGGGGAGTTGCTGACTTCGCCAACAGCTGTCAGCATGCTTCACAGTTCTGAGACCTTTATTATGTCATCAAATTCCAACTTTCATTGGCATCATCTTCCAAGTTTCAGCTATTAGTGTATGAGTACAGTGACACTTTAGGAACTAATCACATAAAGTTTTCAATTTCTTTGTCACATTTTTTTATACAATATTTAAGGGGTAGGATGTGTTTACTAGTGTTTGCCTGCTCATAGTTGAGGTCTACCTAAATTAAAAGTGATTTGGCCCTGTCTACTGTCCTTTACTTTTTTTTTCTGTTTGAGACCTAGTTTTTAACCTTGTAATTGGAGGTAGTGACATTTTAGAAGAGCTATTGCCATGTATAGATCCAGGTGCTAGCAGAAGTGGCATCACCACACCAGAAAATATACTGGTTAATTCATTAGAGATGTTCACAAAGATCCAGGGGTTATAGAACAGCCAGTGAGTTTATATCTGGTACTAAAGGGAAAATATCCTAAATCACATATAGAGAACTCCTTCAGCATACCACTGTAGATCATGGTAACAGAGTATTAGTCAGCTAGTCCACATTATGTTGAAATGTTTCGAAAGATGTTTCTCTGTGTTGCTTAATGATTGTATCAAATGTCTCAATGCTACAAAATGAATTGTACATTTCAAAACTATGTTGTCAGCTCAATCCTGGTTCTATAAGGCCAACTGTCGGGCAGAGTGAATGGAATTTTATGTAAGAAGTGAGAAATAGTAAGAGCTGGAGAGGACAGGAACTCCACAAGGAGAGCAACAGAACAAGAAAATTTGAACACAGGGAACTTCCCAGAGACTCATACTCCAACCAAGGACTATTCATGGACATAACCTAGAACCCTGACAATGCAGCCACTTCTGATGAGAACTGATAGACTAAGATCAGAAGGAAGGAGAGGAGGACCCCTCCTATCAGTGGACTTGGGGAAGGGCATGCATGCAGAAAGGGGGAGAGGGGGAACCAGGAGGGGAGGGGGAGGGGTTTATGGGGTATACAAAATTAATAAAGTGTAATTAATAAAAGTTAAATAAAAAATTTAAAATATTAAAAAGAAAGCAGATAAATGGAGACATAACAGAAATTAAGGGAAATTAGGAAATGATGGAATTAGTTGCAATGTGGCATTTTTTAAATTTTCTTTTTGTTTTTGAGATAGTTTCCACATCTAGTTCATGGCTACCTTGAACATATAGTGATCTATATCTGACTCCATGGCACTAGTATTTCAGGCATATTCTACCATGCTTTTGCTAAGCATTTGGATTAGCTACTTTTCTATTGCTGTGATAAAATACCATGATCATTTTGTAGATGAAAGAAATAATTTGGCCTCATTGTTTCAAGATGGACAGTCCATAATGGCAGAGAAACATGATAGCTGGGAGAACATGATTGCAGGGAACTGAGTAAGGAGACTGGGACCTGACATCCATATCCCAGGAAGCCCAAACTAAAACTGGACATGGCCATGAACTCTCTATGCCTTCTTACTTGTCATGGATGGATTGAGGTACTTGCCCCAGCAAATCCCTACCACCTAAAGGTTCTACAACCTCCCCAAAGAGCACCACTATTTGTGGACCAATAATTAAAATATATGAGCCTTCTCATTTAAACCACAACAGAACCTGTAGAAAAACAATATAGTGACTATCTAGCTGTAGTTTTTTTTTTAATGCTATGTAATATGGTGACTTATCTTTCTATCCTGACTACTAGATACCTATCACAATAGAAAAAAAAACGCAGACACATTAATTACCTTCAATTATATAAAATACTATATACACTTTCAGATAGTCACTGGATATCCTGGATCATATGACCTGCAAGAAGGGCAACTATACTCAAAGCTTACATGCAACCTCTGCACAATACCTGGGTTCCAAGCACAATGACACATTCATTGATCTCACAATGTTTCATCTTCAATTACAAGGAACACTACATCAGATTAGAAGTTCCGAGTCATTTTCTCTGGCCATGCTACCATGCAGTGAGAGGGGTTTTTCACCAGGGGTTTCAACGATTTTGCCTTGGCTTCCTTCAGGTGACAGAAGGTCACTAGGTATAATATAGCCAGAGTATGGCCAGTATGTTTATAACTTGATTCTGATGCACCTGCTGATCACCTGTCCAGTTCGCATGGTTGTGCCCACAAAGGAGATGAGAGACATGTAACACAGAGCACATACTGGGCTATTCATTTGACATTTAAAAACAAACAAAACAAAACAGCTTATGAGCCAAGTAATGCTTTGCATTGTGTACTGTTGAGATTTTATAGCTGTGACACATAGTACTTTGCATGACATCTAAACAATATAACCTCTGTCCTTCACCACTGTCTGACTGTAAATTTTTTAAGAATCTACCACCAGGTAAATGTCATCCTTTCTGTTATTTCTATTTCTATTTCTATTTCTATTTCTATTTCTATTTCTATTTCTATTATTTCTATTCCTCCTTCTTTCTCTGAGACACTATGTTGTAACAATGTGTCCCAAGCTGTGCTTGAAGCTCATCTGTGTTTATCTCTCTGTACCTCAAGGGTTTATGTAGAAAGGGTTGGATTTCATTGCGGTATTTCAGATATTGTTTGGCAGGGATTGTGTTGCTAGTGTTTGAATCCTTGTGCACCCATCCTCTTCCCCTGAGGTACATGTCCTGTACTGGTACTTTGATGCTTTTTAATAAAGCTATAATATAGGGGGAAAATGGTTCTTCTTTTGAAGACATTTATTTGAAGAGATGCTATTTTTGTTCTTGTTGTTGCAGTTAAGATCAAGCAAGAGGATTTGTTGACAAGCCTTGAGCATGAAGTCTTCGCATTTTCCATGGAGGATGTCAGAGTAAACCTAGAAAAGGTGATCTTAAGCAAATTCAATATGTATACAGACTTCCACAGCTGTACCCACTCCTACTCATGAAAGACAACCATTAGAACCAAATTTTTTCCCATTAAATAGTATTACTATATACAGATATATGTATACTCCCTGGAATTCTTGAATCCCTGCTAATCAGACAAGGAACAGGAGAGCAAAGAATGTACAGAGAGATCATTATTACATTTATTTCACTAAAAGTCTTCTTGAGCACTGTATATTGTTCTCCTTAACTGAAACTTCTGTAACAAAACAAACAGGCCAAATACAGAAAAACCAAAATTACGTTATCGACTTCTTATACATGAATTATTATAGGGATCACAACACTATATTTGGGGAAAATAATCAAAAGTGACTATCTTGGTATAAATTAACATTCAACTTGATAACTTGATATCCATTATATGGTGTCTATGCCTAATACCTCCTTTGAAGGGCCACATTTCAGTGTATCATTTTTCTCAATGCCTCTCTTTCTCCTAATCCTCATGCTTAAAACTAATGTAAGAGGCAGTCCCTCTTCCCATTACTATGGAACCCACTTGGATACTACACTGTCATGGACTACATCTGTGCAGGGGTTCTAGGTTATCTCCATGCATGTTCCTTGGTTGGAATATGAGTCCCTGGGGAGACCCCTGTGTACAAATTTTCTGGTTCTGTTGCTCTCCTTGTGGGGTTCCTGTCCTCTCCAGATCTTACTATTTCCCACTTCTTACTTAAGATTCCATGCACTTTGCCCATCAGTTGGCCTTAAGTCTCAGTGTCTGCTTTGATAGTCTGTAGGGCAGAGCCTTTCAGAGGCCCTCTGTGGCAGGTTCCTAGGTTGTTTCCTGTTTTTTTCTTCTTCTGATGTCTATCTTCTTTGCCTTTCGGCATGGGGATTGAGCGTTTTAGTCAGGGTCTGCTCTGACATAATCTGATAGGCCTGTTCTTTGATCATCTCCCCCCGAGGGGAGAGCAGCCTTACAAGGCCACAGAAGATGACAATGCAGCCATTCCTAATGTGATCTGATAGACTAAGATCAGAAGGAAGGAGAGGAGGACCTCCCCTATCAGTGGACTTGGGAGGGGCAAGAGAGAAGAAGGGGAAGGGAGGGTGGGGCTGGGAGGGGAGGAGGGAGGGGCTTATTGGGAGATACAAAGTGAATAAACTGTAATTAATAAAAAATAAAAAAACTAATGTAAGAATTGTCTTTCAAGTTCTGTAAAGAATTGTGTTGGTAATTTGATGGGAATTGCATTGAATCTGTAGATTGCTTTTGGTAAGATAGCCATTTTTACTATGTTATTCCTGCCAAGCCATGAGCATGGGAGATCTTTCCATCTTATGATATCTTCTTCTAATTCTTTCTTTAGAGATTTGAAATTTTTTTTTTTTCATACAGGTCTTTGACTTGCTTGGTTAGGGTCACACCAAGGTACTTTATGCCTTTTTTTGGCTATTGTGAAAGGTGTTGTTTCCCTAATTTCTTTCTCAGCCCATTTGTCTTCTCTCTACAGGAGGACTACTGATATATTTTTTTGAGTTAATTTTGTATCCAGCCACTTTGGTGAAGGTGTTAATCCCTGGTAGAATTTTGGGGATCACTCAGGTATACTATTGAGGCAGATGTTGAGACTCATAGCCAAACTTTGGGCAGAGAAGAGGGAATCATATGAAAGAAGTGGGAGATAGTAATACCTGGAGAGGACAGGAGCTCCACAAGGACAGTGACAGATCCTAAAAGTCTGGGCACAGGGGTCTTTTCTGAGACTGATACTCTTTCCAAGGACCACTCATGGAATTGGCCTGGAACCCCTGCACAGAGGTAGTCTATGGCAGTTCAGCATCCAAGTGGCCTCCATAGTAATGGGGGCAGGGACTGTCTCTGACAGGAACTGATTGGCCTGCTCTTTGATCACCTCCCCCTGAGGGGGAAGCAGCCTGACCAGACCACAGAAGAAGACAATGAAGCCACTCCTGATGAGACCTGATAGACTAGGGTCAGAGTGAAAGGGAAGAGGACCTCCCTTTTCAGTGAATTGGAAGAGGGACACGGGTAGGGAAGAGGAAGGGTGGAATTGGGAAGGGAAAAGGGAGGGAGGTACAGAGGGGATACAAAGTGAATGAACTGTAATTAATAAAAATAAAATATTAAAAAATAATTGTCTTTAATGAAATCCCCAAACTGTGCATCATACTGGCTACTCTTGAAGTTATTTTTTGCTTTGGAGCCATGAATCAAGTTTGGCCTGAGTTGAAGTCCCTAAAAGAATGTAGGTGGACTTGACAGCTGGATCTCTGTGTCTGTTCTATCACTACTGACACTGCCATATAGCAAGAAGGCTCTTACCAGATGACAGCATTTACATATTTCACTTCATATCCTTCAGAGCCAGGAATTGAATAAACTTAGTTGTTCTTTTTCATTTTGACATAGTTTTGCTTTGTATCTCAAGCTAACCTTTACCTTCCTATGTAAATCAGAAGTCAGAACTTCAATTGCTGTTATATGTTGCACATGTACAATCCCAGCCCTTATTAGACTGTGTTAAGGCATCTTTGTCTAGAGTTTAAGGCCAGCCTGGGAAATTGAATAAAATATTCCCTCAAAATAAAAGTTGTCTGGAGATGTTTCTGTGTGGCAAAGAACATGAGTATCTGGGTTTAATCTTCAACATTATCAAGAAAGAAGAACAAGAGAAAAAGACAGCCAGATATACAGGGACACATCTGTAACTTCACAAGACAGAGGCAAAAGCATAGTGAGTACTATTAGATGTCAGAAATACTGTCACTTTTCAACTTGGCAAGAAAAACTGTCAAAGGATACTGCCAAGTGTTTTATGTTGCCAGAACACAGTTTATGATGAGAACCTCTGTCCGGTGAGAGTAGAGAACTATGAGTGTCTATGGCCATGGAACTTAGTTGATGCATGATCAATCATATCTCTGCCAGACTCCATGCTACCAATTTATGCATGTTGATTTTAAACCTTAAGGAAGAAAATGTCAAGCATTAGGAAATGAAGAAAACCTGTCTTAGCTCCCAATGCATCCATGACTTTTGGAAAACTAGTATGCCTCTTAGCTCCTCTACGATGCATAAGAAGCCTCAAAGATGTATAAGATGGGGATGGGGAAACTGGCAAACCATGGTTTGTGCCATTTACCTGTTTGTGCTCTATGATGAAGGATCTCTGGGGAGCAGCTTCTCTCATTGCGGATCTTCCTCTAGAAGTTGTTCAATTTTGCAAAGAGTCTCTCCATCGTATTCATGATGGTTTTGATCTTCACACTAGGGTTCAGAATAACAGCCAGCAACTTATCCTTTCCCAGTACCTCTTGTGGCCGTTCCATTGGATTGCATGTCATGCCTGATCTTCTCTTTGGCCTCATAGTAACTGACTATGGGAGGTGCATATGTCTCTGACATAGGTCATTGATACTCTGCAGAAGCCAAGGCATGGAAAATAGGCTCCTATGTGGGGTTTTCAGGTACACACAACATTATTTCTCTGATCATCATGTTTTAAAATTTTATTTATTCATTTTATATTCAGAATGAAGCCCTCCCTCCTCTCCTCCTGGTCTCACCTTCTCTCCTGCTTCCTCCTTTCCCCATTCCCTTCTCTTCAGAAAAGTGGAACTTACATATCAACCCATCCTGGCACATCAAGTCACATTAGGACTAAATGCATCCTCTTCCACCGAGGCCAACAAGAAGGTCCAGCTAGAGCAAAGTGATCCAAAAGCAGGCAACAGAGTCCATGTCAGAGACAGCCTCCATTCCACATTCTAGGGGACCCACCTGAAGACCAAGCTGCTCATTGGTCACATATGTGTAGAAGGCCAAGGTTCAAGCCATAAATGCTCTTTGTTTGGTGCTTCAGTTTCTGCAAGCCCCCCATAAAAAGACCAACAGAAGCACCTGATTGTTGTCGTGATCTGGTCCTGTTCCTGGCAGTAGTACAGTGATGGCAGCTTTGACAAGGTACCAATTTCTTGTGTTTACCCTTGTTGAACTGGCTATCTCAATTCTCAATTTTGATAGAAACTGTTTTTAAGGTACTAGTGTTTTCATCAACCTGCTGAATTATGCTAAGACAAGGGCTTGCCTCTGAAATTGTGACTTTCCTAGATTCCCACCCACAAATAAAATTGGTAGACCCACCTGCAATCTTACATAAAGAACCACTGTCAAACAGTTAAATAGAAGGACAAGGCAGAGTCTGGAAACTATCCTTATCATTCTCATGCATAGAATCCAGATGCCTACCAGTACTACTCAAGTTGTCATATAGACATCAGATGGAAACATACCAAATTTCCTTGACTAGTCTTAAACTCACACTCTGACCCAGGCAGGTCATGAGCTTGTCATCATCTGATGTCTGCTGCATAATTACTTTGGATAAAAGTCTTGGGTCATTGATATGGTGTCCAATGTTGACAATGAATTACTCTCAGCTAATTTGTAAGTATTGCATTAAAAGAGACTTGTATCCAAAAGAGAGCTCTGGAGCACCCTATGACTGTATATGGTCTGATCTTTTGAAATACAGTTAGGCAGGTGGTGGTCAAGGCAAGTTACTGCCAGACAAGTTGTTTTCAAGGTACTGAATTAAATGTCATCTCACTGAGGTCCCAGGACCCTCTATCATGTGGAAACAGTACAAGATGACACCATCAAAGAACTAGGAAGCATTATTCACAAGACACTGTATCTGCTATACTTTGAGCTTGGGCTTTCCAGCCTAAGATCCAGGGTAAGCAACAGCAATCACAGAGCAGAACACCCATATGACAAACTCAAGAGCAAATAATTACAACAAAAAACAGAAACACCCCCAAACACCATAACTCTAGAAGCATAAATCCCAGTGCAAAAACACAATTGTGCACAGTCAAGACAATATGCCCTTTGAGAAACCAGAAACCTAACTGCAATAAGACCTTAGAGAAATAATTTAGTTGAAGACTAAAACAAGAACCTCAAAATAGGAATTATGAATATGTTCAAGGATCTTAAAAAAGACATGAATAAATGCTTTAATGATGACCATGAGAATACAGTTGGATGAAACAATAAAAAACATTTCAAGATATAAAAGTCAAATTTAACAATAACAAGCAAACAAACAAACAAACAAACAAAAAAAAAAACAACCCGCTATATGTTGTGAAGATTCCCAACTCTGAACCATCAGGGGTGAGAAGGCAAGAGCAGAACTAAACACATCTTGTTTTGTAGACACCATTTTGAATGGCTCTGTCCTTTAGGTGACCCAAGTTCCACCACCAGGAACTTGGCACGTAAAAAACCCACAGAAGGAACTTGGCAAATAAACCCCAGGAGGAACTTGGCAAGAATAATTAGGCCCTGCACCTGAAGCCAACCAATGAAATAAAAGTGCACACACAGTTCTGGGTATTTCCCAGGTCAAGATGTTCCTTTTCAAAAGCCTTATTCCTCTTTGTGTTTGGCCAGTCGGCCCAAACCAATCAGCTTAAAGATCAATCTACCCACTCCCCTCTTACCCAATCCTGTAATGTCAAGGCTTTAAATTCCCCACTTGCATTTTTTTCCTTTAGTAACTGTGCCCTCCTGGGGCTCAGGGCCACTCTTTCTGAACTGCTGCCTCAGCAACGATTAACGGCCCAAGCTAACTTGAATAAAGACCCTTGTGTGTTTATATCAGACTCATGTTTCTGGTGGTCTCTTGGGGGTCTCATGATCTGGGCATAACAGTAGCAGTGGTTAAAATGTGCAGAGTCAATGATGAAGAGTCCAGGAGTCAGGCAAGGGGCAAAAAGCAGGCTCATTCATTTCAGGAAGAGAATGTACCTTTATAACCTCTACCCAGCGCTCCATTGGTTCCTGTACTGCAGGCTGTTGATGTGACTCTTCCACACTGGGTCATTTCTCATCACCCAGTATGGTGTCTTGAGTCTCTGGGCCTGTCCAGGCAAGTCTCAAGACTGGTAAATCTGGGCATTCCTGGGCATGTATCAGGTCAGCTCCATGTGGTAGCTCAGTCACACATGTGCACTGTTAAGCAGCTGGTCTTATTCCTGCTCAATGGTAGGCTTTATTCCTCCTACAAATAAAGAAAACAGAATGTGTTATCACTTGGGTTTTGGATTTTAGCCATTCTGATGGGTGTAAGGTTAAATCTCAAAGTCCTATTGATTTGCATTACCCAGATAACTAAGAATGATGAGCATTTATCTAAGTATTTCTTTGCCATTCAATATTGCTCTATTGAGAATTCTCCGTTTAACTCTGTACCCCATTTTTAATTGGATTACTTGGTTTGTTGATCCACAAAGAGACCAACAGAGCCAAAATCCTGAGCCTCAGGGGGCCTGCAGAGTCCAATTGTCCAACCAAAGCCCATGCATGGACAGTACCTAATACCCTTTCTCAGATAAAGCCCATAGAAAGATCAGTCGCCAAGTGGGTTCCCTAGTAAGGGGACCAGGGGCTGTCTTTGACATGAACTCAGTGGCCTGCTCTTTCATCACCTCCCACTTGGGGATTCAGCCTTGCCAGGCCACAGAGAAAGACGATGCAGCCAGTCCTTATGAGACCTGATAGACTAGGGTCAGATGGAAGGAAAGAAGGACTTCCCCTATCAGTGGACTAGGGGAGAGGTATAGGGGTAGAAGGGCGAGGGGGGGGTACTGAGAGGCTACACCAGAGGGGGGCTACAGCCTGGATACTAAATGAATAAATTATAATAATAAATTAAAAAACATAAACTGAAATAAAACTTGAAATAAAAACTTATAATGTCAAACAAAAACAATTGTAGTAAGCCTCACCCACAAATTACATGACATGGAAGAGATCTTGAAGACAGAAGAAATTTAAGAAAGTGATGCCTATCAGTATATAAAAAGCACACATAAGACCAAATAGACAGTACCAGAAAAGAAATTTCTCATGAACAATGAAAATATAAATGTTTAGAACAAAGAATAGTAAGCCCTGAAAACACTTATTCAATGAACAATATAAACTGAAGAGGTTATATTAAGGATTATGGGTATATACAAATACAAAAACACTATAACAGTTAATGAGGCAACCCCTGAAACTGTTAATGGTACTCTACTGTGTTCCCATACTGGGAACCCAGTAAGGCTGTTCTCTGAGAAGCTCTGCCCAGCAACAGATCAAAACAGAAAATGAGACTCACAGCCAAACAAAAGTCAGAGCAGAGGGGACTTATGGAAGAGTGGGGAAAAAGAATTGAAAGACCCAGAGGGGACAGGAGCTCCACAAGAAGATCAACAAAGCCAATAAACCTGGGCCTAGAGGGACTTGCAGAGACTGAAACACCCAAGAATCATGCATGGACTAGACCTAGGCTCTCTACACACGTATACTCAATGGGCAGCTTAGTTTCTAAGTGGGTCCCCTGGAAGAGGATGGAAGGGCTGTCTCTGATATGTTCTCCATTGCATGCTCTTCGAATCACTTCCCCCTCGTGAAGCTGCCTTGCCAGAACATCGTGAAAGAGGAAGCACACAGTCCTGATGCAACTGGATGTGCTGGTGTTGGTTTGGGGGGGGGGGCTCCTGTTTTCTTGGGGACAGAAAAAAATGTGAAAAACATCACCAAAATGAAAAACTAATAGATGTATTCAAAAAGTTTGGAAGTTTGGAAGTGAAAACAAATTAGAATCCCCACTTTTTCTTCTAACAATTTAGTGTGTCTGTTTTTATGTTGAGGTCTTTGGTCCACTTGGAATTTAACTTTGTGCAGGGTGATTAAATATGGGTCTATTTGCATTTTCATATATGTAGACATCCAGTTACACCAGCACTATTTGATAAAGATGCTATCTTTTTCTATTGTATGATTTTAGCTTCGGTGTCAACTCTGTACGTATCCATAGGTGTGTGGGTTTATTTCTGGGTCTTAGATTTGAATCCATTGATCCACTGGTCTGCTTGAACTCATTGGCACAGGAGACAGCTTCCTGAACAGAACACCAACAACATAGGCTCTAAGAACAATAATCAATAAATGGACCTCATAAAACTGAAAAGCTTCCCTAGAACTCATTGGTACAGGAGAAAACTTCCTGAACAGAACACCAACAGCACAGGCTCTAAGAGCAACAATCAATAAATGGGACCTCATGAAACTGAACAGCTTCTGCAAAGCAAAGGACATGGTCATCAAAACAAAGAAACCGCCTACAGATTGGGAAAGAATCTTCACCAACCCTTTATCTGACAGAGGAATCATATCCAGTATTTATAAAGAACTAAAGAAGCTGAAAAGCAGCAAACCAAGTAATCCACTTAAAAAATGGGGAACAGAGCTAAACAGAGAATTCTCTGTAGAGGAATACCGAATGGCAGAGAAGCACTTAAAGAAATGCTCAACCTCACTAGCCATTAGGGAAATGCAAATCAAAACAACCCTGAGATTTCACCTTACACCCATGAGAATGGCCAAGATCAAAAACTCAAGTGACAACACATGCTGGAGAGGTTGTGGAGAAAGGGGAACCCTCCTCCACTGCTGGTGGGAATGTAAACTTGTACAACCACTCTGGAAATCAATCTGGCGCTTTCTCAGACAACTAGGAATAGCGCTTCCTCAAGATCCAGTCATACCACTCCTGGGCATATATCCAAAAGAGGCTCAAGTACACAAAAAGGACATTTGCTCAACCATGTTTGTAGCAGCTTTATTTGTAATAGCCAGAAGCTAGAAACAACCCAGATGCCCCTCAACTGAAGAATGGATGCAGAAATGGTGGTACATCTACACAATGGAATATTACTCAGCAATGAAAAATAAGGAAATCATGAAATTTGCAGGTAAATGGTGGGATCTGGAAAGGATCATCCTGAGTGAGTTGTCCCAGAAGCAAAAAGGCACACATGGTATATACTCACTCATATAGACATACAACATAGGACAAACCCACTATAACCTGTGCATCTAAAGAAACTAAGCAAGAGAGAGGACCCTAACTAAAATGTCCAATCCCCATCTGGAAAGGCAAAGAGGATGGACATCAGAAGAAGAAGAAAACAGGAAACAACCTAGGAACCTACCACAGAGGGCCTCTGAAAGCCTCTGCCCTACAGACTATCAAAGCAGATGCTGAGCCTGATGGGCAAGTGTTGGGCAGAGTGAATGGAATTTTATGTAAGAACTGGAAAATAGTAAGAGCTGGAGAGGACAGGGTCTCCACAAGGAGAGCAACAGAACCAGAAAATTTGAACACAGGGAACTTCCCAGAGACTCATACTCCAACCAAGGACTATACATAGAGATAACCCAGGACCCCTGCACAGATGTAGCCCAGGGCAGTTCAGAGTCCAATTGGGTTACATAGTAATGTGAAGAGGGACTGCCTCTGACATAATCTGATTGGCCTGCTCTTTGATCACCTCCCTCTGGGGGGGGGGGAGCAGCCTTACCAGGCCATAGTAGAGGACAATGCAGCCACTTTTGATGTGAACTGATGGACTAAGATCAGAAAGGAGAGGAGAACCTCCCCTATCAGTGGACTTGGGGAGTGGCATGCATGCAGAGGGAGGAGGGAAGGTGGGGTTGGGAGGGGAGGAGGGAGGGGCTTATGGGGGGATGCAGAATGAATAAAGTGTAATTGATGAAAAAATAAAAAAATAAAGAAAAAAAACTGAAAAGCTTCTGTAAAGCAAAGGACACTGTTATCAGAACAAAATGATGGCCTACAGACTGGGAAAGGATCTTCACCTACCCTATGCCTGACAGAGGAATAATATCCAGAATATACAAAGAATTCAAAAAGTTAAACACTGAAAAATCAAGTAATCCAATTAGAAATGGAGTATAGAGCTAAACAGATAATTCTCAAAAGAGGAATAACGAATGGCACAGAAACACTTAAAGAAATGCTCAATGATCTTAGTCATCAGGGAAACGAAAAACAAAATGATCCTGAGATTTCACTTTACACCCACCAGAATGGCCAAGATCAAAAACTCAAGTGACAACACACATGTTGGAGAGGATGTGGAGAAAGGGGAACCCTCCTCCATTCCTGATGGGAATACAACCGTGTATAACCACTTTGGAAATCAGTCTAGCGCTTTCTCAGACAATTACGAATAGAGCTACACCAAGATCCAGCTATAGCACTCCTATGCATGTATCCAAAAGATGCTCAAGTGTACAATCAGGACATTTGCTCAACCATGTTCATAGCAGCTTTATTCTTAATAGCCATAACCTGGAAACAACCCAGATGTCCCTCAACCAAGGAACACATACAGAAATTGTGGTACATTTACACAATGGAATACTACTCAGCCATTTAAAACAAGGAAACCATGAAATTTGCAGGCAAATGGTGGGAACTAGAAAAGATCATCCTGAGTGAGGTAACCCAGAAGCAGAAATACGCACATGGTATATACTCCCTTGTAAGTAGATATTAGACATATAATATAGGATAAACATACTAAAATCTGTACACCTAAAGAAGCTAAGCAAGAAGGACCCTAGAGAAGATACTCCTCCTTCAGGAAGGCAAACAGGACAGACATTGGAAGAGGGATAAAACAGTGAACAAAACAGGAGCCTACCACAGACGGTCTCTAAAAGTCTCTACCCAGCATGGAATCAAAGCAGAGGCTGAGACCCATAGCCAGACTTTGGGCAAAATTCAGGGAATCTTATAAAAGAAGGGGCAGATAGAAAGACCTGGAGGGGACAGGAGCTCCAAAAGAAGACCAACAGAACCCAAAAATCCTGGCTCAGGGGTCTTTGAAGAGACTGATACTCCAACCAAGGTCCATGCATGGAGATATCCTAGAATCCCTCTCAGGTATAGTTCATGGCAGCTCATTCTCCAAGTGAGTTTCCTAGTAAGGGGAGCAAGCCCTGTGTCTGACATGAACTTAGTGGCTGGCTCTTTTCTCACTTCCCCCAGGGAGATGCAGCCTTGCCAGGCAAAAGAGGAAGACAATGCAACTAGTTCTGATTAGACCTGATAGGCTAGGGTCATATAGAAAGTGAGGAGTACCTCTGCTATCAGTGGACTAAGGGAGGGGCATGGGGGAGAAGAGGGAGAGCTGGAGGGACTGGGAAGGGATGAGGGAAGGGGTTACAGCTGGGATACAATGTGAATAAATTGTAATAAAAAATCACTAAATAAGAAATCAGAATCCCAACGATAAAACAATGAAAATTATTGTACAAGAGGGCACTCTTTTGCGTAGCTGCTATCAAACTACATGAAAGAACAACTTAAGGACTTTATCTTGACTCATAGTTCCAGAGTGTTCAGTGCAAAGTCACTGGATTCTCTTTTGAGACCTGTGGTGTGGCAGAACTTCATAGCACAGTAACTGTGTGCCATATGTTATTCAGCTCAAGGCAAACAGGAAGAAGAGAAGGAGAAAAGACAAAACTTGGGGCAAAACATTTTCAAATGTCTGACTGAGGCTGGTCCAACACACAGGCTTTTAGGAGCCTTGATGCAACCTCTAGAAATGAAGCAAACCTCTAAATAAAAGGCACAAACTAGAAAAATGAATTTAAACCACTAAAAAAAATTTATGAGGAAAGAGGAAATGACTTTGAAAGAGTGAAGAGGGTTGTATAGGACATTTTGAAAGAAGGAAAGGAAATGGAGAAATACTGTTATTGCATTATAATCTCAAATATGAAAAATAAAGATAAAAAGGAAATTTTTATCAAGACAAATTAAGAAGAAAATTCAAAGAATTGAATGAAAATGAAAACAAAACATGCCTGTACCTATGAAATACAATAAAAGCAGTTCTAAAACGCAAGTTCATAGTACTAAGTGCCTACACACAAATAAAGAAAAAAGTTCTCACTTAGTAACTTAATGGCACACCGGAAAGCTCTAGAACAAGAGGAAAATATAGTACCCCAAAAGAGTAGACAAAAAAGATAATTAACTTCATGGTTAAATTAAATGAAATAGAAACAGACAAACAAAATAAAACAAAGAAACAATGAAATGAAGACCAGGTTTTCTGAGAGTGACAAACCATTAGCCACATTAGTTAAAAGACACAGAGAATATTCAAATTGCCAAAATTAGAGATGAAAATTATGATATTATGCTTTTTGCTATGACACCTTCAGCCTTTCCTTTCAGCCCATTTTCATCCCTTTAGGCTAACCCCAATCCCAAAAAGCTTTTTCTACCAATGACCTCCAGGGACTAGAGCAGGCTGGGACTCAGGCAATTTTCATTGTTGTTCCTGTGCTTAATTATGATGACTCTACTCTCATTCTTAGTCCAATAGAATCCTATATGCAAGAGTCCTTCATCCCACCCTACCTCCATGCCATACCTTGGCTCTTTTCCACAGAATTCTGCCTTCCATTATAGTCCTTCATTAGTCGCTTTTTGTCAGCCTCTAATCCCCAGAAGCACTTTCTACCAGGAACCTCCTGGGGCCACACTCAAGATGGAACTCAAGTAATAAATTCTCAATTTCCTTTATATCCTTCATTACACTAGAATTACTCTTTATCCTGTAGCAACCTGTTTGAAGGAGTCCTTCCTGCCACTCCAACTTCATTTGCTAGGGACTCCATCTCTTTGTGAAGACCCAGAGTTGGCCTAGCACTTTTAATACTATCTCCAGATTTTGTCTAACTGCAGGCTGGTGTCCTTCCTCCTACTAAACTCCCAATTCCTGGTGACTCTGCCTCTTGGTGCAGCTCTTTTCCCTCAGCTGCTTGAAGGCTTTTCCCGTCACAAATCACCATTCTTTTTTGCCAACCACAGATCTACAGAAACACTCAGTACCAGGGAGTCCACTAACACCATATCTTTTTTTTTTTTTAAATGAAAATCCCAACAATTCTATTTTACCATTAAATACTCAGGAGCCAGATGCTGGTGTGAAAACCTGCTAGCTCCTAGAGGCAGAGAAAGCACCCTGCTGACTTTCCTTCTCAGTTCATGTCTAGATGGAAAATCCCAAAAGGCTCATTAGTTCAGCTGGTAGCCTAGGAGGGAAAGGTCAAAGAACCCAAAGCCAAAGGATTGCTAGCTCAAAGCACAAAACACCCCAAAAACCCAGAGAGCTAGAGAGCTAAAGTCTAAGAAAAAAATCAAAGAGCTAAAGTCTCTTCTAATTCTTTTTTTTTAAATATTTTGTTTTACTAATTACAGTTTATTCACTGTGTATCCCAGCTGTAGCCCCCTCCATCACCCTACTTCTTTTCCTCCCATGCCCCTCCCAAAGTCCACTGATAGGGGAGGTCCTCCTCCCCTTCCCTCTGACCCTAGCCTATCAGGTATCATCAGGAATGGCTGCATTATCTTCCTCTGTGGACTGGTAAGGCTGATCCCCTCTCAGGGGTAGGTGATCAAAGAGCCAGCCACTGAGTTCATGTCAGAGACAGTCCCTGTTCCCATTACTAGGGAACCCACTTGGAGACTGAGCTGCCATGGGCGTACATCTGAGCAGGGGTTCTAGGTTATCTTCGTGAATGGTCCTTGGTTGGAGTATCATTCTTAGAAAAGACCCCTGGGATCAGAATTTTTGGTTCTGTTGTTCTCCTTGTGGAACTCTTGTCCCCTACAGGATTTTCTTTTTTTTTTTATTTTTTTTAACTTTTTTATATTAGTTACAGTTCATTCGCTTTGTATCCCAGCTGTAATACCCTTCCTTTTTCCCTCCCAATCTCACCTTCCTCCCACTTCTCAAATACCCCTCTCCACGTCCACTAATAGGGGAGGTCCTCCTTCCCTTCCATCTGACCTTAGTTTATCAAGTCTCATTAGGACTTGCTGCATTGTCTTCCTCTGTGGCCTGTTAAGGCTGTTCTGCCACCCCCTGCTCCCTTCAGGGGAAGGTGGTCAAAGAGCCAGCCACTGAGTTCATGTCAGAGACAGTCCCTGTTCCCCTTACTAGGGACTTCACTTGGATAATGAGTTGAATGTGCTACATCTGAGCAGAGTATCAGTCTCAGAAAAGACCCCTTTGCCCGGATATTTTGGTACTGTTGCTCTCCTTGTGGCACTCCTGTCTTCTCCAAGTCTTACTTACTCCCCCTTCTTTCATAAAATTCACTGCACTCTGCTCAAAGTTTGGTTATGCATCTCAGCATCTGCTTTGATACACTGATAGGTAGAGTCTTTCAGGGGCCCTTTGTAGTAGGCAACTGTCCAGATTTTCTGAACTCTGCCCAAAATTTGGCTATGACTCTGAGCATCTAGTTTGATACCCTGCTGGGTAGAGTCTTTCAGTGGCCCTCTCTGGTAGGTTTCTGTCCTGTTTTGTGTTTTCTCCCTCTTCTGACATCCATCCAGATTGCCTTTCTGAGTGAGGATTGATCACCTTACCCAGGGATCTCCTTCTTGCTTAGCTTCATTACATGTACAGATTTTAGTATGTTTATCCTACTTTATAAGTCTAATATCCGCTTATAAGTGATTATATACCATGTGTGTCTTTCTGTTTCTGGGATACTTCACTCAGGATGATCTTTTCTAGTTCCCACCATATGCCTGTAAATTTAATTATTTTCTTGTTTTTAATTGCTCAGTAATATACCATTGTATAAATGTACCACAATTGCTGCATCCATTCCTCAAGTTGAGGGACAACTGAGTTATTTCCAGATTCTGGCTATTATGAATGAAGCTGCTATGATCATAGCTGAGCTAATGTCCTTGTTGTATACTTGAGCATATTTTGGATATGCCTAAGAGTGGTATAGCTGGATCTTGAGAAAGCACTAGTCCTAATTGTGTGAGAAAGCCCAAAGCCCACTTTGGATTGATTTCCAAAGTGTTTGTACAAGGTTACATTCCTACCTACAATGGAGAAGTTCCGCTTTCTCCACATCCTCTCCAGCATGTATTGTTGTTTGAAGTTTTAATCTTAGCCATTCTGGTGTGTGTAAGGTGAAATCCCAGGGTCATTTTGATTTGCATTTCCTTGATGACTAAAGACACTGTGCATTTCTTCAAGTGTTTCTCTGCCATTCCATATTCCTCTATTGAGAATTCCCTGTTTGGCTCTGTACCCCATGTTTGACTGGATTACTTGATTTGTTGCTTTTTAATTTCTTGAGTTCTTTATATATTCTGGATATTAGCCCTCTGTTAGATATAGGGTTCATGAAGATTCTTTCCCAGTCTGTAGGCTATCATTTTGTTCTGATAACAGGGTCCTTTGCTTTACAGAAGCTTTTCAGTTTCATGAGGTCCCGTTTATTGATCGTTGACCTTAGAGCCTGTGTGGTTGGTCTTCTATTCAGGAAGTTGTCTCCTGTGCCAATGAGTTCAAGGCTCTTTCCCATTTTTTTTCTAACAGATTTAGTATGTCTGCTTTTATGTTAAGGTCTTTGATCCACTTGTATTTTAATTTTGTGCAGGGTGATAAATATAGATCAATTTGCATTTTCCTACATGCAGACATCCAGTTAGATCAGCACTATTTGTTGAAAATGCTATCTTTTTTCCGTTGTGTGGTTTTGGATACTTTGTCAAAACTAAAGTATCTAGGTGTGTGGGTTTATATCTGGGTCTCCTGTTAGAATCCATTGATCCACCATTCTCTTTCTATGCCAGTACCTTGCAATTTTTATTACTATTGCTCAATAATACAGCTTGAGATGAGGGATGGTGATACCTCCAGACCATCTGCTGTTGTACAGGATTGTTTTAGCAATCCTGTTGTTTTTTTTATTTTATTTTTATTTTTCCATATGAAATAGAGAATTGATGTTGCAAGGTCTATAAAGAATTGTATTGGTATTTTGATGCAAATTGCATTGAATCTATAAATTGGTTTTGGCAGGCAAGATAGCCATTTTCACTATGGTAATCCTAAAGAAACATGAGCATGGGAGATCTTTCCATCATCTGATATCTTCTTCAGTTTCTTTCTTGAGAGACTTGAAGTTTGTTTTTGAACAGGTCTTTCACTTGATTGGTTAGAGTCACACCGAGGTACTTATGTCATTTGTTGCTATTGTATTGTTTCCCTAAGTTCTTTCTTGGCACTTTTGTCTTTCATATACAGGAGGGCTACTGATTTTTTTTTTTTTTAGTTAATTTTGTATCCAGTTATTTTGCTGATGGTGTTTATCAGCTGAAGGAGTTATCTGGTAGAATTTTTGGTGTCACTCATGTATAATATCATATCATCTGCAAATACTGATACTGTGACTTTTTCCTTTCAGATCTGTATCCATTTATCTCCTTTAGGTGTCTTATTGCTCTAACTAGGTACTATTGCTCTTCAAGTACTATGTTGAAGAGATATGGAGAGAGCGGGAAGCCTTGCCTTGTCCCTGATTTCAGTGGGATTGATTTAAGTTTCTCTCCGTTGAATTTGATGTTGGCTATAGGCTTGCTGTAGATTGTCTTTACTATGTTTAGGTATGTGCATGTATCTCTGATCTCTCCAAGACTTTAAACATGAATGGGTGTTGGATTTTGTCAAATGATTTTTTGGCATCTAAGGAGAGGATCATGTGGTTTTTATCCTTCAGTTTATTTATGTGGTGAATTACATTGATGGGTTTTTGTATCTTGAACCACCCCTGAATGTCTGGGATGAAGCCTACTTGATCATGTTGGATGATATCTTTTATGTGTTCTTGGATTTGGTTTGCAAGTATTTTATTGAGTATTTTTACATCAATGTTCATAAGAGAAATAGGTCTGGATTTCTCTTTTTTGTTGGGACTTTGTGTGGTTTAGGTATCAAAGTGACTGTGGCATCATAGAATGACTTTGGCAATGTTCCTTTGTAAGACCTGGGGTCTCACAGCTCAAGAGTTCAAGTTCGCACCCTTCCCAGAAACTCCCACAGACCATGACTCCTTTCAAAAGCAAGAGGTTTATTAACCATTGCACGATGGGGTCACCCCTGCTGGTCAGCAAGGAGTGGCACCGGGAGACAAAGGCCTTAGGTTTTTAAAAGAAAAATTGCAGGAAATTTGAAGTTGCAGTTTTGGCAATTTAGGATTGGATGAGGAAGCTATAAAGTAAGATAATTGGTTAGTCTTAGGTGCTCAAGCTTGGCCAGTCCTGCCAAGTGTGGATGCAGCTGCAATTGAAGGTGGGGGTGGTTAGCTCATCCTTGAAGATTAGGGCTGCAGGCTCTTGGCTGGAGGTCAGGAGCTACTCGGAAGAAGAATTGGGGCCGTCCAGGTTGGTTGCTAAGAAACACTATCTTGAAGACAAGGGTCTGGTCCTTCTTTTTGCTGAGTGAATGTCATTGCTTGCTCGCTTTTTTTATATCTGTCCTCACAGATAGGGTCACATTTCTCCATTCTCTGTAAAGGTACTAAGAGGCTTTAGCTTAACCTGAACCTAAAACTCAAAGAAGACATACAGGTTACAAAGTTAGTCTAACCCTTTCACCTTCTGTTCCTATTTTGTTGAATAGTTTGAAGAGAATGGGAGGTAGCTCTTCTTGGAAGATCTGGTAGAAGTCTGTGCTGAAACCAACTGGGCTTTTTGGGAAGGGAGATGTATGATAACTGCTTCTGTTTCCTTGGGGAATATAGGATTATTCAGGCTATTTACCTGATCTTGATTTAATTTTGGTAAATGCAATCTATCAAGAAAATTGTCCATTCCATTTAGATTTTCAAATATTTTTGCATATAGGCTTTTGAAGTAGGATCTAATGATTCTTTGGATTTCCTCAGTGTCTGTTGTTCTGTCCCCCTTTTCATTTCTGATTTTGCTAATTTGGGTAGATTCTCTATGCCTCTTAGTTAGTTCGGCTAAGGGTTTTTCTATCTGGTTGATTTTCTCAAAGAACCAGCTCATTGATTCTTTGAATTGTTTTCTTTGTTTCTAATTCATTGATTTCAGCTCTGAGTTTGATTATTTCTGAAAGTCTACTCCTCCTAGGTGTGTCTGCTTCTTCTTTTTTTTTTTTCCCCTAAGGCTTTTAGGTGTGCCATTAGGTTTGCTTGTATGAGATGTCTGAAGTTTCTTTCCGGATATACTTAGTTTTATGAACTTTCTTCTTAGCACTACTTTCATTGTGTCCAATAAGTTTGGGTAAGTTTTGCCTTCATTTTCATTGAATTTTAAGAAGTTTCTAATTGATATTTTTTCTCTCCTCATCCAGCTTTCATTGAGTAGAGAGTTGTTTACTTTCCATGTGCATATTGGCTTTTTGTCATTTCTGTTGTTGTTACTGGCCATGGTGGTCTTATAGGATACCAGGGATTATTTAGATCTTTTTGTATATATTGAGGCTTGTTTTGTGTCTGAGAATATGGTCAGTTTTTTAAAAGGTTCCATGAAGTGCTGAAAAGAAGGTGTATTCTTTTGGGTTTGGGTTAAAATTCTATAGATATCTATTAGGTCCATTTGATTTAGGATCTCTGTAAGTGTCATTATTTCCTTACTTAATTTCTGTCTAGATGATCTGTCCCTTGGTGAGAGTCGAGTGTTGAAGTCTCCCAATATTAAGGTATTGGGATCGATGTTTGATTTTAGCTTTAATAATGTTTCATTTGCGAATGCAGGTGCACTGGTGTTTGGGGCATAACTGTTCAGGATTGTGATGTCCTCCTGGTGGATTTTTCCTTTGATGAGAATTAATTTCCCCTCATCTTTTTTATTAAGATTGGTTGGAAATCTATTTTATTAGATATTAAGGTAGCTACCCCAGCTTGTTTTCTGGGTCTGTTTACTTGAGAAACATTTTCCAACCCTCTGAGGTAGTTTGTCTTTGTTGCAGAGGCATGTTTCTTAGATGCAGGAGAATGGTGTTTCCTGTTTCCACAACCAATCTGACAGTCTGTGTCTCTTTTTTGGAGAGTTGGGTTCATTGGTGTTTATAGATAATAGTGACCAATGAATGCTAGTTCCTTTTATTGTGGAGTTGTTGGTGTTACTGTGTTTTAATGCTTGTTTTAACTTAATTATTTGTTGTGAAGATATTTATATCTTGTGTTTTCTTAGGTGTAGTTGATTTCATTGGATTGGAGTTTTCCTTTTAGTATCTTCTGTAAGGCTAGGTTTCTCGGTAGATATTGTTTAAGTTTGGTTTTGTCATGATATATTTTGTTTTCTCCATCTATGTTGACTGAAAGCTTTGCTGGGTCTAGTAGTCTGGGTTGGCATCTGTGTTCTGACATCTGCCCAGGCCCTTCTGGCTTTCATAGTTTCTGTTGAGAAGTCTGGTGTGATTATGCTGGGTCTACCTTTATATGTTACTTTGCCTTTTTCTCTTCCTGCTTTTAATAGTTTTTTCTTTGTTCTGTAGATTTAGTGTTTTGATTATAATATGATATAAGGAGATTCTTTTGTGGTCTAGACTATTTGGTGTTCTGTAGGCCTCTTGTATGTTTATGGACATCTCTTTCTTTAAGTTGCGAAATTTTCTTCTATGATTTTTTCTTGAAAATATTTTCTGGACCTTGGAGCCTGAATCTTCTTTTTCATCTATTCCTATTATTCTTACAGTTCATTTTGTCATGGCGTCCTTGTTTTCTTGGATTTTTTTTTATTAATTACAGTTTATTCACTTTGTATCCCCCCATAAGCCCCTCCCTTCTCCCCTCCCACTCCTACCCTCCCTTCCCCTTCTTCACGCATGCCCCTCCCCAAGTCCACTGATAGGGGAGGTCCTCCTCTCATTCATTCTGATCTTAGTCTATCAGATCACATCAGGAATGGCTGCATTGTCATCTTCTGTGGCCTGGTAAGGCTGCTCTCCCCTCAGGAGGAGGTGATCAAAGAACAGGCCTATCACGCTTCCTCAAGATCCAGCCATACCACTCCTAGGCATATATCCAAAGGGGGCTCAAGTATACAATAAAGACATTTGCTCAACCATGTTTGTAGCAGCTTTATTTGTAATAGCCAGAAGCTGGAAACAGCACAGATGCCCCTCAACTAAAGAATGGATGCAGAAATTGTGGTATATCTACACAATAGAGTACTACTCTGCAATGAAAAATAAGGAAATCATGAAATTTGCAGGTAAATGGTGGGACCTGGAAAGGGTCATCCTGAGTGAGCTGTCCCAGAAGCAGAAAGACATACATGGTATATACTCACTCATATAGACATATAACATAGGATAAACCTACTAAAACCTGTACATCTAAAGAAACTAATTAAGAAAGGACCCTGACTAAAACGCTCAATCCCCATCCAGAAAGGCAAAGAGGATAGACATCAGAAGAAAAAGAAAACAGGAAACAACCTAGGAACCTGCCACAAAGGGCCTCTGAAAGGCTCTGCCCTACAGACTATCAAAGCAGACACTGAGACTTATGGCCAACTGTTGGGCAAAGTTCAGGGAATCTTATGTAAGAAGTGGGAAATAGTAAGATCTGGAGAGGACAGGAACCCCACAAAGAGAGCAACAGAACTAGAAAATTTGAACACAGGGGTCTTCCCAGAGACTCATACTCCAACTAAGTACCATGCAGAGATAACCTAGAACCCCTGCACAGATGTAGTCCATGGCAGTGCAGTGTCCAAGTGGGTTACATAGTAATGGGAAGAGGGACTGCCTCTGACATAACCTGATTTCTTGGATGTTTTGTGTTTGGAACTTTTTTGATTTTACTTTTTCTTTGATAGATGCATCAATTTCTGCAATTGTATCTTCAGTGCCTGAGATTTTCTCTTCCATCTTTTGTATTCTGTTAGTGATGCTTAATTTTGTGGTTCCTGATATTTTCTCCAAGTTCTCCAGTTTCAGGGTTTCCTCTGTTTGTGTTTTCTATATTGATTCTAATTCTGTTTTCATGTCTTGCACCATTTCCTTCATCTGTTTGAGTGTGGATTCCTGTCTTTTCATGATGACCTTTATTTTTTGTTCATATCTTCTCTATATGCCACTTCTTGTGCCTGTATTTGTGCCTCTATTTGTTTGGCGGTATTTGCCTGTATTTTTTTGAGGGTTTTGTTGGTGTCCTCTTTATGTGCCTCTGATAACTGGATAAGCAAGTATTTGAGATAATTTCCCAGTGTTTCTGATGAATTAAGATACCGATTGATTTTGGGGGTTGCTGGTGAAGCCATAATATCTTGATTTTTGTTGGTTGTGTTCTTTTGCTGACCTCTAGCCATCTGATCATCCATTATCTTTGCTGTTTGTTCCCTGAATCTGTACTTCAGACTGGGTCCGTCTGTCTCTGGTGTCTGGAGTATTCTTCAGGAAGATGAGAGAGGTCCACTAGTTTGGGAGTGGATGTTGGTGTTTTGTAGCTCAAGGAAGAAAGTTACAGGCACATGTGGGCAAGCTCTGGTGTGTGCTTGGAAGTGTGCCTTGAAGGACAGGGTGCTAGAGCATTGTAGATGCCTGAGAGTGTGGAGCTTAAGCACTGGAGGGGTTGCAGTTGCTGGCACATGTGCAGGTGTCCTGAATAGCTCAGTGGCCTATAGGCCTGTCATACTGTCTTCCTTGTACTCTGTATGAGCTTCAGGAATTGTTTTCCTGGACTTCCCTGGTAGATCCACAAAGCAGGGGCTGCAATGTTGAGGACACTGTCCTAAGGATCCCTGTTGCCCACAACGGGGTGTAGGTGGGAGGGTACAATGTCTGGCTGCTGGCATAGAGAGACACTGAATCTGGGGCTCTACATGCACGCACTTGAAGGTGCCCTCACTTGCTTGAAAGTCCAATCAGAAAGCACAGAGCTTCTACCTCTTCTCTACCCTCAGATTTGGGCCCACAGGGCCAAATGAGAGTGTAAGAGATCTGTCAGCTCAGTGGTTTCCACTGTGTGGCTGCCAGGCAGGGAGACCCGTACTTGGGGTAGCCACCTCTGCTGTCTCAGTCACTCAGCACAGAGGCTTGTGCTTGGGGCAACCACTGCTGCCTCTGCTGAACAGTGATGCCCATGCTTGGGACAAGGGGAAGTGCATGGAGGTTGAATTTTCACCACTCTCAGTTCCCGGAGACATCTACAGGTGACCTTCATAAAACTGTCCCAGCTCATGGGTTGTTGCCTCTCTCCCAGGAAGCCCCAATGTGGATGTTTTGGCTTCAGCTGCCCCTCCACTCACCAATTTTGTAGTTTTGGATCCTGTGACCCTCAGATAAAGTGCTCAATGCACTCTGCTTGCTGCCATCTTGGACTTCCTAGTCTCTTCTAATTCTACAGGCAGTCTAAAATACACTTCAACTCAGAGACCCTCTTACTCTTTAATCCCTGTGGGCTGGTTTCTTGCTCTGTCTCTTGACCTAAGGTTAACTTCACTAAATCCTGTGTACATAAAGTTCTTGGGTTAAAGGTGTGTGGTAGGGATGGCTGACCCACACCATAATCAACTGTTTACAATAAACAGAAAATTCTTGAATTAAAGGTTGGGATAGGGATCAACCACAGCAAATAAGAAACAGAGTTTTACAGTTCACAATTTTGGGGTTCACAATGGGATCAAATATCCTGAAACACACCTGCCTATAATCCAGAGGGGAAAACTGCAAACAATAAAGAGAAGACACAGTCAATAATGACAAGATCAGATATTTCCATAATAAGCACTTCAAACATAATCATAACTACAACCTCAAAAAAGTCAGTATAATATGCTTGTACCAGAAGCCAGTGACCTTGTTAGAGTACAGTCTGAGAAATGTAATAAAGCTGAAACATAGGACAACTACTTAAAATAATAATTATGAATATGTTACGACACCATTAAATTATATGAATAAATCCCTGAATGAAGTCTATAAAAATACACAGTTGAATGAAATAATGAGACTAACTCAAGACATAAAAGTAGGATATAACAAAGAAATATCACCATTAAAGAAAACCCAAACTGAAATAAAACTGAAAATTAAAATTTAATATGTCAGAAATCTTAGTGGTAAACCTCACCAACAGATTACAAGACATGGAAAGGAGACTCTTGTGTATTAAAAGCAAGGTAGAACAAGTGACTATAGCTCATTCAAATAAAATGTTAAATCTAAAAAAAAAAAATCCAGGCAGAAATTATTGAGTAAATTCGAGAAACTATGAAAAGTGCACATCTACCACTTACAGAATAAAAGGAAGTAGAAGATACTGCCAAAGACAAGCTTTGACAGGTCAAGGTAGACTGAGTCAGTGTACATAGAGTTGGAGACTGATCACTCAGCATATTTTTTTCTAAGGATACAAAGCTTGATTCTCTACACTAGAACTGCTTGTAGCTAGCAACACAAAAGAAAGTACAGGAGTGAAAGAATCATACACACACATGCACAATAAATAAAGCAAGACAAGCTTCAATGAGCAATCTGCAACAGGCACCAACAATTTTACATATGAACATACATACACACATATCCACATATTAGGTGGGTAGAGTAAACTCCAAAGAGTGAGTTCCAACCAATTTTACACATATACACATATATACACATGCATATTGAATGGATGGAGCAAACTCCAAAGAGCAAGCTCCAACACTTTTTTTTTCTCCCACAGCTTATATATCCCAGCTTATATATACAAAAATTACAATGTGGTTACATTTTATTTTTCTTTAACTGAACAATTACAATGAGGATACATAAAAAAGTTCCACAATATACACACATGATCGAATATTTTATGTGTTATGGATGAAAAACAAATGTGAAAAACAAATTATTCCCAAGAACACGCATATATTTATAACTAAGAAGTCTGTTATAGATTAAGAAAGTGTAAGGGAGCGAGGTAATTTTCTTAGCCTGTTTCTTTTTATTGGCAGGCTGCACTTTGCAGTTACAAAGAAGCCATTATCTTTAAAAATTATCTTATAAAAATTTAAAAGAAGGGCTGGAGCGATAGCTCAGAGGTTGGGAACACTGACTGCTCTTCCAGAGGTCCTGAGTTCAATTCCCAGCAACCATAGGGTGGCTCACAACCATCTATAAGATATGGTCTCCCCCCTTCTGGTATGTGGATGTACATGTAGGGAGAACATTGTATACACAATAAATAAACCTTTAAAAACCAAAAAACCTTACATAACCCATTCTCCTACCCTCATTTCAAAAAAAAAAAAAATTAAAAGAATCACAAATCTAAACTTTTATATAGAAACAAACAGCAATTTCTACTTTAAATCCTCAAGGTGTACATCTACCAGGAACATCTACAATATTTATTAAATCATATCAGGAGGCTGAGGGAAAAAAATGTGTAAAAGAAATCAGTCATCGCCTTAATCATCAGCCCAGCTTGAGGAAGAGAGTCATGTAAGCCAGTGCTAATTTGGGCTATTGTTTTTGCTCCCTAGCCTCAAAAAGTCCCTAGCTCAACTATTATGAGTGTACTTTTCTGATCTTCAAAATGCTTCCCAAGGTTTTCTACATCAGAGCCAATAACAGGAACATCTTTTTTTTTTAAAATAATTTTTTTTAATTTTTTTATCAGTTACATTTTATTAACTCTGTATCCCAGCCGTGTCCTGATCCCTCATTCCCTCCCAGTCCCTCCCTCCCTCCCTCATCTTCACCGTGCCCCTTTCCAAGTCCACTGATGGGGGGACCTCCTCCCCATTCATCTGATCCTAACAGGAACATCTTAACCTAAAATTATTAAACAATCCATTTTTCTAAATTCTCTCTAAGGGTGGTGGTTTTTTTTTTTTTATTTTTAACTCCAGTGTCTTTCTTTTTTTTTTATTTTATTTTTTTTTATCAGTTACATTTTATTAACTCTGTATCCCAGCCGTGTCCCGATCCCTCATTTCCTCCCAGTCCCTCCCTCCCTCCCTCCCTCATCTCCACCGTGCCCCTTTCCAAGTCCACTGATGGGGGGGACCTCCTCCCCATTCATCTGATCCTGTTTTATCAGGTATCTTCAGGACTGGCTGCAAAGCCCTCCTCTGTGGCCTAACAGGACTGCTCCTCCCTTCGGGGTGGGGAGACCAAAGAGCCAGTCATCGAGTTCCTGTTAGAAATAGTCCCTGTTCCCCTCACTTTGGGAAACCAATTGGTTACTGAGCTACCACAGGCTACATCTGAGTGGAGGTTCTAGGTTATATCCATACATGGTCCTTGGTTGAATGTCAGTCTCAGAAAAGACCCTGTGCCCAGATATATTTGGTCCTTGTGGAGCTCCTATCCTTTCCCCATCAGACTAACTCCCCTTCTTTCTTATGATTCCCTGTACTCTGCCAAAGGTTTGGTCATGAGTCTTTGCTTTGAAAACACTGCTAGTTAGAGTCTTTCAGATGCGCTCAGTAGACTCCTGTCATACGTTCAATGCACATCCCATCTGTCTTTCTAAACGAGGATTGATCATCTTACCCCATGTCCGCTCAATTGATTATCTTTATATAGTGCTTCCTCCAGACCCAGCTATACCACTGCTAGGTATATACCCAAAGTTTGTTCAAGTACACAAAAAGGACACTTGCTCAACCATGTTTATAGCAGCTCTATTTGTAATAGCCAGAACCTGGAAACAACCCAGATGTCCATCAACGGTAGAATGGGTACAGAAATTGTGGTATTTTTACACAATGGAATACTACTCAGCAATCAAAAAGGAGGAAATCATGAAATTTGCAGGCAAATGGTGGGATCTAGAAAAGATCATTCTGAGTGAAATATCCCAGAAGGAGAAAGACAAACATGGGATATACTCACTTATATAGACCTATAAGATATGATAAACATAATGAAATCTATACACCTAAAAAAGATAATCAATTGGGTGGTGGTTTTTGCTAATACTCTGTATCTCTACGTTTTTTCCACCAAGGATGGTGGTTGAATCATTAATCTGCTCCAGCAGCAATGTTTAAAAAAGATCAAGCACTATTATTATAAGTGGCAATGATACTGTACAGTGAGGGGCTGGAAGCCCCCTTACCATCTCAAAATAACTCATATTATGAGGGCTGTGTTGACCACAAAAACAAAAAACAGAGCTACACTCCATAATGGTATAAAGTCCTCAGGAAATGTACTCCTTGGGGCTCTGCCTCCCTGAGGCACACCCATCATGGTTGTACTAATAGGTGGGCTCTATTCCATGAGTTCTAAGGATGTTTTGCTGTTCCTCCTGCACAACTCTCTACAAGAAACCCAGACCAAAGGCATAGAAAACATTTTTAAAAATTACAGGAGAAAATGCCATTGATCTAGAGAAAGAGCTGCCTGCACAATATAAGGAGCATACAGAACACTGAATAGATAGACCAGAAAAGAAATTCAACACGACATATAAACACTACATGTTCAAAACAAAGAAAGAATATTAAAACCCACAAAAGAAAAATACCAAGTACCATGGAAAAGCTTGCCAATTAAAATACCAGCTGACCTTTCAATGGAGACTCTGAAACCAGAAGCAGCTGGACAGATGTTCTATGTAATCTTATAGACCTCAGATGCCATTCCTGACTACCATACTCAACAAAGCTACCAATAACAATTGATGGAGAAAGAAAAACTTACTACAATAAAAGCAAATGTAAACAGTATCTATCTACCAATCCAGCTTTACAGAAGACAGTAGAAGAAAAACTTTACTCTGAACATAATAAACAGAGCAAATAAGATACAAAGAGTTAGTAATACAAGAACAGTAAATAAAAAGTACATGTGGAGGGGTGCACACCATAAAAATGAGGTGACAGGAAGAAATAAATACTGCTCCTTGATAACTCTCAATAATAATGGTCTCAATTTTACAACACACACACACACACACACACATGTGTGTGCATGCATGTGCTAACACAGAGATTAGATAAAAAACAGGATCAGCCTTCCTACTGAATCCAAAAAAACTCACCTTACTGTGGAGAATAGATATCACCTTGGGAAAAAGGGATAGAAAAAGTATCCCATACAAATGAACTCAAGAAGCAAGCAGGTGTAGCCATTTTAATATCCGTCAAGATAGACTTCAAACCAAAACTAATCAGAAGACATGAGGAAGGGTGTTACATATTCATTATCTTGGCTAGATTTATGTTCACTTGATACAAGCTACAGTCATCTGAAATGAGGGAACATCAATTGAGAGAAAATACCTCTATAAGTTCCAGCTACAGGGCATTTTCTATTGTTTTTCTCTTTTTAAATTAATTACAGTTTGTTCACATTGTATCCCACCTGTAGCTCCCTCCCTCTTCCCCTCCTAATTCCACCCTTACTCCCTCTTCTCCACCCATTCCCCTCCCCCAGTCCACTGATACTGGAGGTTCCCCTCCCCTTCCTTCTGATCCTAGCCTATCAAGTCTCATCAGGAGTAACTGCATTATCTTCCTCTGTGGCCTGGTAAGGCTGCACCCCCTCGCCCCCCCGTGAGGGGAGTGATCAAAGAGCAGGCCAATCAGTTCATGTCAGAGACAGTCCCTGTTCCCATTACCATGGAACCCACTTGGACACTGAACTATCATGGGCTACATCTGAGCAGAAGTTCTAGATTATTTCCATGAATGGTCCTTGGTTGGAGTATCAGTCTGAGAAAAGACCCCTGGGCCCAGATATTTCATTCTGTTGCTTTCTTTATGGAGTTCCTGTCTTTTCCAAGTCTTACTATCTCCCACTTCTTTCATAAGATTCCCTGCACTCTACCAAGAGTTTGGCTATAAGTCTCAGCATCTGCTTTGATACCCTGCATGGTAGAGTTTTTCAGAGGCCCTGTGTGGTAGGCTCCTGTCCTAGTGATTGATGGGAAGGATTCTGCCCATTATGAGTGGTGCTATTCCTAGGCTGTTGGTCCTGAGTTTTATTTTTAAAAAGCAGACTGAGAAAGCCAGTAAGCAGCACACATATATATGGCCTCAGAATCAGTTTCTGCCCTCCAGGTTTCTGCCCTCCAGGTTTCTGCCCTGTTTTAGTTCCTGTCCTGACTTATTTCCATGATGAACAGTAACAAGGAAGTATAAGACAAATTAACGCTTTCCTCCCCAAGTTGCTTTTTGGTCCTGTTGTTTCATCAAAGCAAAAGAAACCCTAACTAATACATTAAGTAAAGGAAAAATCCATCAGGGAGATACTACAATTTTAAAGAATTCTAAAGAAACCCAATACTAAGACATCTAAATTCATAAGAAGTTCATAAAAGAAACACTACTATAGCTAAAAATTACCCATAGATGTTCACACACAGATATCAGATGACTTGATATCTCACTCTCACCAATAGACAGGTCACCTAGACAAAAACTAAATAAATACTGGAGTTAGTAATGTCATTAATCAAATGGACCTAGCAGATATCTTTAGAATATTTTACCTAAAGATACAGGAATATGTTTTATTTTCATAAACTTAAAGAATGTTTTACAAAATTGACCGCATACTTGGATACAAAGCAAGTCTCAACAAAAATAAGAAAATTTGAAAAAAAAAATCTTGTATCCTAACTTACCACCATGAGTTAAATCTGGATATCAACAAAAACAAAAACAGCTCATAGTGTACAAAGTAGTGGAAACTGAACAACTCAATATTGCATGAAAAATGGGTTGAGGCAGAAATCAAGAAGAAAATTTAAAACTTTTTAGAAGTGAGTAAATGAAAGCATAACATACTCAAACTATAGGATGCACTAAAAAGCGGTGTTATGAGGCAATTTATTAGCATTAACTTCATACATCAAGAGATATTTCATATTAATAATTCAGAAACACATCTGAAACCTCTAGAACAACAAGAATAAATAACACACAAAAAGATTAGATAACAACTCAAAGCTGAAATCAATGAAATAAAAATAAAATATTATACAAAGAATCAATGAAACAAAGATGGTCCTTTAAAAATATCAATAAGTTTGAAAAAGACTTGGCCAAATTCACTAAAAGACACAGAGAGAAAATCTTAATTAACAAAATTAGAGATGAAAAGGAAGAAAGAATAACAGACAATGAGGACATCCAGAGAATCAGGACACACTTTTAAAATATGTATTCCACCAAACTAGAAAGACTAAAACAAATGGATAAATTTCCTGATACATATAATCAACCAAAATTAATTCAAAATAAAATAAATAATTTAACCCCTAGTGGAATAAAAATGGTAATTAAAAGTTTTCCAACTGAAAATACCTAGGACCAAATGGATCCAGCATAAAATTCTAGCAGACCTTCAACAAAAAATTAATGTTAATACTCCTCATATTACTCTGCAAAATAGAAACTGAAAGCACATTTCCTAATTCTTTTTATGGGGTCGCTATTACCTAACCACACAAAAATTTTGCTTTGTGTGTACCAAAACCACACAAAGATTCAACATCAAATGGAATTATAGAATAAGAACCCTACGAATACAGATGCAAAAGTTCTCAATTAAATATTTGCAAACCAAATTCAAGAACACATCAGGAAGATTATTCACCAACTCAAGTTGGATTCATTCAAGAGATGCAGGGACAGTTCAGCCAACTTAAACCAATAAACCCAAACTACCACGTAAAAAGAGAAAAAGTTAAAACCACACAATCATCTCATTAGATGCAGAAAAGGCCTTTGACAAACGCCAAAAATCCAGCCACTTCATAATGAAAGCTCTGAAGAGACTAGGAATTAAGCAAAATCGTTCAACACAATAAAGGCAATTTACAGAAAGGTTGTAGCCAACAGCAACATAAATGAAGAAAAAGTTTAGTTATATTGCATTTCTCAGGGCCTACTCTAGTTGTAGCTTTGCTTAGCTGTAGTGGAAACATATTGTCTTCGCTGTTACTGTATTTTTATGCTGACATCTAGGCATATGAGTTTTGAAATGATCATAATTGTAGGTGCTGATACCTGGTTTTGTACTTGTTGAATGCTTGTTCTGATACTTTGTTTCTGTTGCCCACTCTGGTCTCTAGGAGAGTGTAGTGGCTGTGGATTGCCTTGTAGAGAGTGTTTCTGAGTCCTTGCTATGTATAGCTATGAGGGGGCCTGGATAGAAAGTATTTCTCAGGTATTGGGAGCTGACACTAAAGAATGGGAATGGGGCATAAGGAGGTGGGTTCCAGGGCTTTTCACGGGAGGAACTGGGCCTGTAAGAAGGATCTGTGGAGTCACCAGGGAATGGTGTCAAAAAGAGAAGATAGGATCCTGAAGGTGATTTTCTATAGGGCTGGGGATGAGACTGGGGAATTGGAAATGGAGAGCATGAAGATGTGTGAAACATCTTACAAAAAGATTATCCCAACATCTCCCTGTTTTAGTCCAACAAAAGGCTCTTTCTCTAACATTAATAAATGATATACAATAAAAACAGTTAAACTATTAGGTAAGAATTACATTCACAGTGGGTGCCTTGCCTTTCCCACAATCTGCCAGATTTAGCGTATGTCCCATAGCCAGTGCACCAATCTAACCTGCCCTTTCTTGCCTTCAATGCAGAGCTGCTCTAAGACTGAACCACTAGCGTCCCTATGTATCTGCCATATTATAGGATTCTTCAATATCATATTCAACCTTTGCACTAAGACCTATCTACCACCACACTCCTAGTTTGGAACAGGAAGTACATCCTGCATAGCAGCCCTGTACTCTCTGCCCATCTCACTTCATTCTATCCATTCCACTTCCAAACTCTCAACCCAATCTACCCTCACATCCTCTCTTTTCCCCAACACTACTCCATTAACAAAACTAAAACTAACAGAAAAGTTTATATGTACATATCTAATCACAGGAATACCAATCTCATTAAAATTAAGCCAGTATCATATCTCAGACAAACTACTATTTCTGTAGAAATGCTTGCCAATAAGAATTACCTGGATGGGCCACAGAAGATGACAATGCAGCCACTTCTGATGAGAACTGATAGTCTAAGATCAGAAAGAAGGAGAGGAGGACCTCCCCTATCAGTGGACTTGGGGAGAGGCATGCATGCAGAAAGGGGAGGAAGGGTGGGATGGAGAGGGGAAGAGGGAGGGGCTTATGGGGGAGATACAAAATGAATAAAGTGTAATTAATAATAATAATAATAATAATAATAATAATAATAATAATAAAAAGAAAAAAAAAGAATTACCTGGATGAACTCCAAAACTCAGAAATTAAAAGAACAGTCATAAACCTCCTCAAATAATTCAAGGAATTTGAAAAAAGATACAAAGAAACAGCTTAGTGTAATCAAGAATAAAGAGATGAAGAAGAAAGTATCACCCTAGAGTAAGTGGATAAATAAAGATACGCCAATCAGATGGGGCCAGGAAACTAATTGCCTTCCTAATACCTGAAAAAATAATCTTCCAATTAGAACTAATCAGAAGAAATAAAGGACACCTAATTCCAATCACAGGAACAGTTAACCAGGAACACAGTACTATTTTAAACCTATATGCTTTCAACTTAGGGGCACATTTCATTCACACAAAAAATATATAGAACTGGAATTAAAGCTACTGAATAACATTATGATGGCTAGTTTTTATGTCAACTTGACACAACCTATAATCATCTGAGAGAAAAGAATCACAATTGAGAAAATGTCTCCAATAAGATCCAGCTGTAAGGCCTTTTTTTAATTTCTGGTTGATGTGGGCCCTGTGCCGCTGCTTCTGAGTTCTATAATAAAGCAGGCTGATCAAACCAGTAAACAAAATTTCTCCATGATCTTTGCATCAGCTCTTGTCTCCAGGATCCTGCCCTATTTGAGTTCCTGTCCTGACTTCCTATGGTGATGAACAGCAAGGTATACGAATAAGCTGAAAAACTCTTTCCTCTCCAGCTTGTGTTTTTGTCATGGTGTTTCAGACAAGATCAGGCACATTCAGAATGGTTTGGCTGTAGACATGTCATGGAGTTTCATCACAGCAATACAAACTCTAACTAAGACAAACATCAATTCATTAATAGTAGATAACTTTAGTACTTGGCTTTCTCCAATATACAGACCATCTGAACAATAAAATAAAAGTAATTGATATCATCAGTCAAATATTCTTAACAGATATCTACAAAATATTATATCCAAAAACTAAAGAATTCACATTTTACTTAGCATTGCATGGAAACTTTTCTAAACTAGACCATACCCTGGAGGAGAAAACAAATATTACAAATTCAAAAAGAGTCAAATCACTCCTTGTATCCTATATGACCATAATTCAATAAAAATTAAAATTGACAGCAAAAAAAGCATACTAAAATACAAATTTGTGTAGATTAAGTGATTCCTTACTAAATGAATAATAAGTCAAATAATAAATAAAAAATCAACAAAATTTTCTGAAAATAAATAAAATGAAAATACAGAATAACAAAACCACTTCAACAAATTGAAAGCAGTCCCTCTAAATGCATACATTGAAAAAAATAAAATAAAATAAGCACAAATGCAACTCAACAAAAACAAATCCAAATGCAGTCACCAGAAAGAAATGATAAAAATCAGAGCAGATTTACTCGTTTTTAATTGCTGAGTAGTATTCTATTGTGTAAAAGTACCACAATTCCTGTATCCATTCCTCAACTGAGGGACATCTGGGTTGTTTCCAGGTTCTGGCTATTACGAATAAAGCTGCTACAAACATGGTTGAGCAAATGTCCTTGTTGGTGTACTTGTGCATATTTTGGATATATGCCTAAGAGTAGTATAGCTGGATCTTGAGGAAACACTATTTCTAATCATCTGAGAAAGAGCCAGATTGATTTCCAAAGTGTTTGTACAAGTTTGCATTCCCACCAACAATGGAGGAGGGTTCCCCTTTCTCTACAACCTCTCCAGCATGTGTTGTCACTTGAGTTTTTGATCTTAGCCATTCTGGTGGGTGTCAGATGAAATCTCAGGATCATTTTGATTTGCATCTCTCTAATGGCTAAAGATGTTGAGCATTTCTTTAAGTATTTCTCTGCCATTCTGTATTCTTCAACTGAGAATGAAATTTGCAGGCAAATGGTGGGACCTAGAAACGATCATCCTGAGTGAGGTATCACAAAAGCAGAAAGACACACATGGTATATACTCACTTATACAGATCTATAAGATAGGATAAATATACTGAAATCTGTACACCTAAAGAAGATAAACAAGAAAGAGGACCTGGGGTAAGATGATCAATCCTCACTTAGAAAGACAAATGGAATGGACGTTGGATGTAGAAGAAAACAAGTAACAGGACAGAAGCCTACCACAGAGGGCCTTTGGAAGATTCTACCTAGCAGTGTATCAAAGCACATGCTGCGACTCATAACCAAACCTCCGCCAGAATGCAGGGTTCAAAAAAAAGGGGGGGGGGAGTTAATACAACCTGGAGAGGACAGGAGTTCCCCAAGGACCAAACATAACTGGGCACAGGGGTCTTTTATGAGACTGTTTCTCCAAACAAGGACCATGAATGGATGCAACCTAGAGCTCCTGCTCAGATGTAGCCCTTGGTAGCTCACTATCCAAGTGGGTACACTAATAAGGGGAACAGGGACTGTTTCTGATGTGAACTCGATGGCCGGCCCTTTGACCCCCCCCACCCCCACTCAGGGAGGAGCAGCCTTGCTAAGCCACAGAGGAGGACTTTGCAGCCAGTCCTGAAGACACCTGATAAACCAGTATCAGATGTAATGGGAGGAGGTTCTCCCTTATCAGTGGACTTGGAAAGGGGCAGGGAAGAGATGAGGGTGGGAGGGTGAGATTGGGAGGGAAAGAGGGAGTGGGATACAGCAGGGATAGAAAGTTAACAAACTGTAACTAATATTAAAAATAAAAATAAAAATCAGAGCAGAAATCAGTGAAATGGAAGCAAAAAAAAAAGCAGTACAAGGAACCAACAAATCTAAAAGCTAGAAATTAGAAAAAAATAAACAAAATTGGCAAACACTTGACAACTTAACCAAAAGAAAAAAGAAAGGACCCAAATTTACAGAGTAATAAATGAACAGGATAACATTACAATAGACACAAAAGAAATTCAGAATACTATTAGAGAATATTTTAAAATCTTGTACTAAATGAAACTGGAATATCTAAAAGGAATGGATGATCTTCTAGATTCAGTCAAACCATCAAAATTAAACGAAAAAGAAGTCAACAGCTTAAACAGACCCATATAAACTGTAGAAAGTGAAATAACAATAAAATTCTTTCAGCTAAGAAAAATCCAGGAACAGTTGGGTTCACAGAAGAATTAAACATTCAAAGGTCTACAAAAGAAAGCAGGAAACAACCTAGGAACCTACCACAGAGGACCTCTGAAAGGCTCTGCCCTATAGACTATCAAAGCAGATGCTGAGACTTATGGCCAACTGTTGGGCAGAGTGCAGGGAATCTTATGTAAGAAGTGGGAAATAGTAGGATCTGGAGAGGACAGGAACCCCACAAAGAGAGCAACAGAACTAGAAGATTAGAAGACAGGGGTCTTCCCAGAGACCCAAACTCCAACCAAGTACCAGGCAGGGAGATAACCTAGAACCCCTGCGCAGATGTAATCCATGGCAGTTTAGTGTCTAAGTGAGTTACATAGTAATGGGAAGAGGGACTGCCTCCGACACAATCTGATAGGCCTGCTCGTTGATCACCTACCCCTGAGGGGAGAGCAGTCTTACCAGGCCACAGAAGATGACAATGCAGCCACTCCCGATGTGATCTGATAGACTAAGATCAGAAGGAAGGAGAGGAGGACCTCCCCTATCAGTGGACTTGAGGAGGGGCATGCATGAAGAAGGGGGAGGGAGGGTGGGACCGGGAGGGGAGGAGGGAGGGGCTTATGGGGGGATACAAAATGAATAAAGTGTAAAAAATTAATAAAAAAAGACCTTCTAAAAAAATAATAATTTTTAAACTGTTCAAAAAATAAAATAGAAGCACTCCCAAATGCCTACTATAAACCCAGTATCACACTAATATGGTATCAAGGTAACAACACAAAAAGAAAAACATAAGCCAATATCCCTAATGAACATAGACGCAAATTTCCTCAATAAAATACTTACAATTTACAGACATACTTGCCAAAGATTGTACGTAATGGTAAAGATGGCTTTATCTCTGAAAAGCAGAGATAGTTCGATATATGCAAAATAATAAGTATAATAAATGACACAAATGAATTTAAAGACAAAGATTACATGATCCACTCAATAGATGCAGAAAAATAGACTGGGACAAAATGTGATAGGTTTTCACTATAAAAGTCTTAGAATATGCATCGCTAGAGGGAACATACCTTAAAATAGTAAAATGTATATACAAGAAACCAACAACCAGCATCATTTGAAATCAGTGGTTCTCAACCTTCTTAATGTTGTGACCCTTTAGCACAGTTCCTCGTGTGTGGTAATCCCCAACCATAAAATCATTTTTGTTGCTACTTCAGAACTGTAATTTTGCTACAATTATGAATTGTAATGTAAAACCTAATGTGCCAGATTGCCTGATATGTAATCCTTGTGAAAGAACTGCTTGATCCCCCCAAAGGGGTCATAATCCACAGGTTGAAAGCTATTCTTCTAAATAGAGAAAGGCTTGAAACAATCCAACATGAAGTAAGAAACAAGACAGTGATGTCTACTATCCCCACTCCTTTACAATAATGTGCTCAAAGTATTAGATGGAGGAATAAAACAAGAGAAGGAAATTTAAAAGATACAGAAAGAGAAAGTAGTCAAACTATTCTTGTTTGCAGATGTATGATATTATGCATAATCAAGAAAAAAATCTAACAGAATATATCTAGAAATTATAAATTCTGCAATGTAAGAGGATAAACATTAAATTTGCACAAATCAATAGCTTTTTTATACACCACATACAGAGAAAGACACACTCCTATTAACAATAGTTTCAAAAATAAAATAACTAGAAATAAAACCATGAAAGTGAAGGACTTCTATAATAACAACTTTAAACCTCTGAAGAGATAAATATAATAAGAGTAGAAAGACATCCCATGGTCATCGATTAGGAGAAGTAACATTGTGAAGATGATGGATATAACTAAAGCTATTTACAGATTCAATTCAATCTTAATGAAAATCTCCATCCTCACAGAGATAGAAAAATAAATTATCCCAAAATTCATATGGTACCTCAAAAGACCCCAAATAGCCAAAATAATCCTGAACAAAAGTAAAATTTCAAATATTAAAACATATTATAGAACCATAATATAAAAACAATATGCTACTGGTATAGCAACAGACTTGTAGAACAAGAGAAGAGGACCTCCCTATCAGTGGACTTGGGGAGGGGTATGCATGAAGAAGGGGGAGGGAGGATGGGATCGGGAGGAGAGGAGGGAGGGCTGATAGGGGGATACAAAGTGAATACCGTGTAATTAATAATAAAATAAAATTTTTAAAAGGAAAAATAACCAATATGCTACTGGTATAGCAACAGACTTGTAGCACAATAGAACAAAATTGAAGACCTAAGAAAGAGAACATAACTTCAGCCATTTACCATTTGTCAGTGGTGTTAAAAACACATATTGGAAAAAAAAGAAAGCATCTTAGACAATTGGTGCTCAGAATACTTGATTTTCACTTGCAGAAAAATGAAATTAGAGTCATCTCTACCACCTTTCACAAAAACTAGCTCGAAATGGATCAAAGACTGAAAGCTTAAATTTGAAACACTGAAATTGCTAGAAGAACACAGTCACATATACATACACACATACACAGACACACACACACACATATATGTGTATATATATATATGAAATGAGTTGCTGAATAGGACTCCATTTGCCAAGAATTAAGGCCAAAAATGTACTAGTGGTGCCTAATGTGGGACCCCACTAGCAGGATCTATACAGCAAAAGAAGCAACCCTGGGAACAAAAGATGCTCACAAAATCCTTGTCATCTGTATATCTGACACAAGTTTAATATCTGGAACATACAAACAACTCAAAAAACAAAGAGTCAAAAAAATGACCCATTAGAAAAGTGAGGCTGGGAGTTGGGTATAGAGTTCCCAAAAGCAGAAAAACAATGGCTAAGAAATATATTTTATGTCAGAAATAGTTCCTGTTCCCCTTACTAGGGTACCCACTTGGATACTGAGCTACATCCGAACAGGGGTTCTAGGTTATATCCATACACGGTCCTTGGTTGGAGAAACAGTCTCAGAAAAGACCCCTTTGCCCTGATATATTTGGTCCTTGAGGACCTCCTGTCCTCTCCAGGTCATACAAACTCTCCCTTCTTTCATATGATTCCATGCACTCTGCCAAAGGTTTGGTTATGAGTCTTACTATCTACTTTGATACACTGCTAGGTAGAGTCTTTCACAGGCCCTCTGAGGTAAGCTTCTGTCTTGTTACTTGTTTTCTCCTACTTCCAATGTCCATCCCATTTGTCTTTCTAAGTTAAGATTGATCATCTTACCCCGGGTCCTCTTTCTTGTTTATCTTCTTTTTTTGCACATTTTTTATTATTATTAATTACACTTTATTCATTTTGTATCCCCCCATAAGCCCCTCCCTCCTCCCCTCCAGATCCCACCCTTCCTCCTCTTTCTGCATGCATGCCCCTCCCTAAGTTCACTGATAGGGGAGGTCTTCCTCTCCTTCTTTCTGATCTTAGACTATCAGTTTTCATCAGAAGTGGCTGCATTGTCATCTTCTGTGGCCTGGTAAGGCTGCTCCCCCCTCAGGGGGAGGTATATCTTCTTTAAGTGTACAGATTTTACTATGTTTATCCTATCTTATAGGTCTAGTATCCACTTATAAGTGAGTATATACCATGTGTGTCTTTATGCTTCTAGGATACCTCACTTAAGATGATCTTTTCCAGATCCCACCATTTGCCTACAAATTTCATGATTTCCTTGTTTTTAATTGCTGAGTAGTATTCCATTATGTAAAAATACCACAATTTCTGTATTCATTCCTCTGTTGATGGCCATCTGGGTTGTTTCCAGATTCTGGCTATTATGAATAAAGCTGCTACAAACATGGCTGAGCAAATGTCCTTGCTGTGTACTTGAGCATCTTTTGCATATATGCCTAAGAGTGGTATAGCTGGATCTTGAGGAAGCACTATTCATGTCTGAGAAAGCACCAGATTGATTTCCAAAGTGTTTGTACAAGTTTCCATTCCCACCAGCAATGGAGGAGTGTTCACCTTTGTCCACATCCTCTCTAGCATGTGTTGTTACTTGAGTTTTTTATATTAGCCATTTTGATGGGTGTAAGGTGAAATCTCAGCCATCTCAAAGAGATGCAAATTGAAACGACCCTGAGATTTCACCTTTCTCTTTAAGTGTTTCTCTGCCAGTCTATATTCTTTTACAGAAAATTCTGTTTAGCTCCATACCTCATTTTTTAAATTGGATTGCTTGATTTGTTGCCTTTTAACTTCTTTAGTTCTTTATATATTGTGGATATCAGCCCCCTCTGCAGATTTACCTGTGAAGTGTAGGCAAATAACTCCTGGAGCTCAGTTAGAGACAAATACAAGTAGCCTGTAGGCCATTGATGTGCTTAGGGAATTTGGGCCCGCCATCAGGTATAGGGCCTGCCTATACCTGGGCAGGCTAGAATGTGGTAAGTGTGCTTAAGATTCCTGGGCTTGGAGAAGACAGGGAAATCATGGGAGACAGAAGGACAGAAAGGGAGGAGGAAGGAGGGTAGCACAATGGGTTAGTGTGGAGAATAAAAAAAAAAAAAAAAACATGGGGCAAGGAGGAAGGACTCCAATAATGGCATGAAAATGCCCAGATAAAGAATACAAGCAAGTATCTTGGGATCATGTAAGGAAGATAGACCAGATAAGGATAGTTAAGGCATATGGCATTGGATGGGGGCTGGGAGATGGATGGTGAGGTTATTGAGCCAGTCTAGGTGAAATATCTGTCCAGCCCAAGGTAAATTCAGCAATTATAAAATCTAACCGGTGTCTGTGTTTTATTATTTGTGATAGTGGGTTAAATAATACCACTGTGATAATCTTAGGGCTAATAATAAACATTATATAGCTCAACACTCTTTTTCTTTTAATTTACAAGAGTTTTATTTATAGGTTTTCTTCTGCTACAAATAACCAGTAACACTGCTGAATATTGGGCATGCTCGATGTTGTGCCTTTTATGAAATCCCAGACAAATTCTTTATCTGATAAAAGAATCATAGCAGTTGACCATTCCAGTTATAGAGCTCAGAGGCTGAGTACTTAATGGCTTCACAGAGTTGCATTGCTCTGCATCCCCTGTTGCCACTGCCATACTGAGCACCATGCTGGGAGCATGTTTTTCTAGCATGACAGTCCAGGCACTGTTGGCTTCCAGACAGGAACAGAGAACCTTAGATCAAAGGTTCTGTTTCTCTTACAAATGGCTAGAAAGCTCAGAGCAATGCCAATACACTAGGCAAGGCTCCTGTTATCACTCTTGGAGGTGGAAATGAGTTTTCCACGGGGTGTTACAGATAGCTCTTTTAAATGAGATTACCAGTATCAGACAGCAGTAGAAACTCAGGAGTTCCAAAAGCCTGTGGTGATACTGCAGTATTACCACCCTTTGGTTAAGACACTGCATTAACAGCAGGGGTGAGGGCAAAAGCCTAAGCTTGGTTGACTTCAGGGGACGGAAGGCAGGTCCAGGCCTCTTGCTGACCTTTGCTCCTGGTTAATACCAAGCTCTCGGCACTCGGGCAGGCTCCAGAAGTGAAGGGAATTTCAGTGACAAATTTCAGGGAATAGGGGAGTCCTTCCTTTCTCAAAATAAATGACAAATCTCAGGAGATCCTGGTGAAAAAGCTAATGGTACCATGCAGTACATGGCACATTTATTTCATGTGAAATAAGGGACATAAACTTTGAGCAGTGGGAGCGGTTTTGAGGGTGAATGTGCTTGATTTCCTGGGGCTAGATATGGCAGGGATGCTTGATTTACATACAGTAACATGGTCTTATCATATAACAGGGGCAACATTGTACTTAACTATCCTATGGATGGGGGAAGAACTCCAGGTATGATCAAAAGTCATTGCTTAAAAGTCAAAACACCAAGACATCTTATTAGCATAGGGTGGTATTTCCAGGAATTTCTTGTAGGGTTTCTTATCAGGAAAGGGTTCAGCTTGTTATGCTCCTTAGAAGATCTGGGGTTCCACAGATAAGGCAAAGAGGAAACCCATTTGAGAAAGGGAGTCTTTCATAATATACCAAGCTCAGTGGCTGTCTGGAAACACTAAACTTTGACCTTAATAGCAGAGCTCCACAGAGGTGTTTTGACCTTGATAAGGGTTTAGGAGTCTATAGGTGATAAAATCCAGCCATATCTTGAAATGATCAAAGCTTGTCTTTGGTTCAAATACTTCAGTGATGACTATTCTAATTCAAATACTTCAGTAATGACTAATTCTCAGAGATGAGAATTTTTTTGCCAGTATTATATATATATATAATATATATATCCTGGACATAGTATTTTCTTTTAAGTTATCTGAAATTCTATTAAGAGACTCATTAGCCTTAAGTGACTAAAAAGTTTAGAGCTCTAATGTTCTATTCATCCACTCTCAATCTGATAGAATACACAGCAAATATCATGTACTTGTAATATGTTGTAATAACTGCCTGTGGCAAAATTAAGTCTATGAGTATGAGAACTTGGTCAAAGAGATGGATAGTGAGCAATGCCTGGGGAGCTGTGAAAGAGAGAATCTAGAAAAAAAAAAAGCAGAGGGCTTTTTACCTCAGGTTAACTTTGTTCTCTGGATTTGCCTTAGACATGATTTGGGACCTCCAGTAACATACATTTTCATTCAGTTTATAAGATATGTTCATTCTTGTTAGATGTCAGATCATAGCTATAGAACCTAGTCTGTTCAATGTACCCTGAGTCTGCATATGGCCTTCTACCTTGCTTTTGGGCTTTCTCAGGTTGTGTTTGAATTCATCTAGCCTGAGAAAGTTCTGGGAAACGGCTGACATTTATTTACATGTCTTTCTGATCATGGATTGTTATTATTGTTGTTGTTTGTGATCATGCTTTTCTGAACTCAAACAATCTTCCTTGGACCATTGCTTTCTTTGTTTCATTCACGTGTAAAAGTACACTGAAACTGAAATAAGGTTGTCTACAGCATGAGATTGTAGTCTGCCCCATTCTTTCAGGTTCCACAGATCCCAGGTCCATAGGACAAGATTTGCACACAGGTCGGCTGAAAAGTCAACACATGAGAACTTTTTCAAATGAACTAATAAAAGACAGAGGTTGTCTCTGAACGCTTTCAAGAGGATTATTCATGTGTATTGCTGATGAACTTCAATGAATGCAATCTTACATACCAAAGCAAAAGCTACCATGAGTCAGGGTTTAAAGGAATTAAAAAACAGGTGCATTATTTTAGTTCTAAAATTGTACCATTTAGCACATTGAGGATGAAAAGACAAGGGTTTTTCACTTGTCTTATAATCAAGGGGTTACTACTTTATTGGGAACCCTAAGGTCCTGTATTATGTGGTGTTTCTCCTTTCGACTTCATTACTAGAAGGATTTTGGCATTACAGAAATGCTGCTGATTGAATTAGTTTGCACTCCATTGCTCAGCTTATTTTTTTATACAACCAGTTACCAACACATTGTGGGCTGGGCCTGCCTATAGCAATCATTAATCAAGAAAATGCATCACACATATGCTGTGCTGGCTAGTTTTGTCAATTTGACACAAGCTAAAGTAATCAGAGAGGAGGGAGCCTTGATTAAGAAAATCTCAGCTGAGAGTGGCCATTGTCACAGTAAATTCTACCAGAGTGGATGCAGGACTAGCCACAGGATTATCATCATGGATTGCTGCAGCCATGAATCATCTGAAGGAATGGGCGGGCATCGGAGCATTAGCAGGCCTTCTGGTGTTGGTCTCCTTGGTTTGCCTGTGGTATATATGCAAGATTAGAGTCTCACAACAGTGTGATGCAGCCATGATCATTCAGGCCTTTACAGCCATTGAAGCAGGACATTCTCCCCAAGCATGGTTGGATACCATAAAAAGCTAAAATGATACGCTCAGGATGCGAGGCTAAGCACTGCACTCAGGGTCAGCCGCTTTGGACCCAGAGAAGAGCATGTCTGATTGCATGCGGGTTGATGCCCCAGGTCCCGCCTCTGAGAAAAAGGTATGGGAAGGGTCTGATGCTCTTTGGGTGGATGACACCTAAATGAACATCGGTACAAAGTCCCAATTTATTTCTAATATCAGAGATCAGACCTCTACTCTTGCCTGATGCGTCTAAAACAAAAAGGGGGAACTGTAGAGAGCTGCGGAATGCTATGCCTTAAAGATGGAGCTGGTTTCTGCCTTCCACCTTCCCGATGGTGAGTGCTCTCTGTCACGAACAACTCCACATTTGGCTAAGGCCGAGGATCTGGCTTGCTTCCATGTATGTGGACCTATCTGCATTGCCCACGTGGCACGCCTGGGTTGGCTACCCAGAGGCTATTTAAGCTGTGGGCTGGCTTTCCCCAGGGTCCGAGGATTGTTCAAAGTTCCTGAATAAACTGCATTGAAAAATAAATAAATAAATAAAATAACCTTTAAAAAAAAAAAAAAAGAAAATCTCTCCTGAAGCTACCTGATAAAACAGGGTCAGATGACAGGGGAGAGGGCCTGCCCCAATCAGTGGACTTGGAAAGGGGCAGGGAGGAGATGAGGAAGGGAGGGAGGAGATGAGGGAGGGAGGGAGGGACGGAGGGAGGGAGGGAGGGTTTGGGAGGGAATGAGGGTGTGGGATACAGTTGGGATACAGAGTTAATAAAGTGTAACTAAGAAAAAAAATAAGAAAAGAAAAGAAAAGGGAAAGGGAAAAGGAAAAGGAAAATGAAAGGGAAAGGGAGGGGAAAGGGGAAAGGAAAGGAAAGCAAAAGAAAAAAAAAGAAAAAGAAAAAGGTCTCCATAAGATGAGGCTATAAGCAAGCTTGTAGGGCATTTTCTAAATTACTGATTCATGAGAGAGAACCCAGCCCATTGTGGGTAAGGTATCCTTTGACTGGTTGCCCTGGGTGCTATAAGAATGCAGGCTGAGCAAGCCACAAGGAGTAAGTCAGTAAGCAGCACTCCTTCATTTCCTGTGCATCTGGTTCTACATACAGGTTTCTGCCCTCTGCGGGTTCCTGCTTTGACTGCTTTTGATAATGAACTGTTATATGTAACTGTGAGTGAAATAAACCCTTTCCTCTACCAAGTTGCTTTTGGTCATGGTGTTTCATCACAGCAATAATAACCCTAAGACATATACCCATAAAACAATTACATGAAGGAAATTTCTCATGTTCAGGTTCCCTCTTTGTAGGTGAATTGAGTTGTGTCAAGTTGAAAAAAGAAAACTGACCAGCAAACATTGTATAAGTGTTCCACTGTGGAGCTGGTTGAAGTCTCAAAGAACAAATGGACGCTCAAGAAAAGAAAAGGGTAAACTTAAATCAATCCCACTGAAATCAGGAACAAGACAAGGGTGCCCACTCTCTCCATATCTCTTCAACATAGTACTTGAAGTCCTAGCCAGAGCAATAAGACAACTAAAGGAGATAAAGGGGATACAAATCAGAAAGGAAGAGGTCAAAGTGTCAATATTCGCTGATGATATGATAGTATACATGAGCAACCCCCAAAATTCAACCAGGGAATTTCTTCAGCTAATAAACACCTTCAGCAAAGTGGCAGGATACAAAATCAACTTAAAAAAAAATCAGAAGCCCTCCTGTATACCAAAGACAAAAGGCCCGAAAAAAAATTCAGGGAAACAACACCCTTCACTATAGCCACTAATAACATAAAGTACCTTGGGGTGACACTAACCAAGCAAGTGAAAGATCTGTTTGAGAAAAACTTCAAGTCTCTGAAGAAAGAAATTGAAGAAGGTATCAGAAGATGGAAAGATCTCCCATACTCATGGATTAGTAGGATTAACATTGTGAAAATGGCCATCCTGCTAAAAGCAATCTACAAATTCAATGCAATTCCCATCAAAATACCAACTCAATTCTTTACAGACCTTGAAAAAAAATTCTCAGCTTCATATGGAGAAACAAAAAACCCAGAATCTCCAAAACGATCCTGTACAACAACAGATCATCTGGAGGTATCTCCATCCCCAATCTCAAGCTGTACTACAGAGCAATAGTAATAAAAACTGCTCAAGTACACAAAAAAGGACATTTGCTCAACCATGATTGTAGCAGCTTTATTTGTAATAGCCAGAAGCTGGAAACAACCCAGATGCCCCTCAACTGAAGAATGGATGCAGAAATTGTGGTACATCTATACAATGGAATATTACTCAGCAATGAAAAATAAGGAAATCATGAAATTTGCAGGTAAATGGTGGGATCTGGAAAGGATCATCCTGAGTGAGTTGTCCCAGAAGCAAAAAGACACACATGGTATATACTCACTCATATAGACATACAACATAGGACAAACCCACTAAAACCTGTGCATCTAAAGAAACTAAGCAAGAGAGAAGACCCTAACTAAAATGTCCAATCCCCATCCGGAAAGGCAAAGAGGATGGACATCAGGAGAAGAAGAAAACAGGAAACAACCTAGGAACCTACCACAGAGGGCCTCTGAAAGCCTCTGCCCTACAGACTATCAAAGCAGATGCTAAGCCTGATGGGCAACTGTTGGGCAGAGTGAATGGAATTTTATGTAAGAACTGGGAAATAGTAAGAGCTGGAGAGGACAGGGTCTCCACAAGGAGAGCAACAGAACAAGTAAATTTGAACACAGGGAACTTCCCAGAGACTCATACTCCAACCAAGGACTATTCATGGAGATAACCCAGAACCCCTGCACAGATGTAGCTCAGGGCAGTTCAGAGTCCAATTGGGTTACATAGTAATGTGAAGAGGGACTGCCTCTGACATAATCTGATTGGCCTGCTCTTTGATCACCTCCCCCTGGGGGGGAGCAACCTTACCAGGCCATAGTAGAGGACAATGCAGCCACTTTTGATGTGCTTATATAGACTTACAAGATGTGATAAACATAATGAAATCTATACACCTAAAGCAGATAAACAAGAAAGCAGACACGGGGTAAGATGTTCAATCCTCATTTAGAAAGACAAATGGGATGTGCATTGGACATATGACAAGAGTCTACCACAGAAAGCATCTGAAAGACTCTACCTAGCAGTGTATCAAAGAAGATACTAAGACTCATATCCAAACTTTTGGCAGAGTACAGGAAATCATAAGAAAGAAGGGGAGTTTGTATGATGTGGAAAGAATAGGAGCTCCACAAGGACCAAATATACATGGGCACAGGGTCTTTTCTGAGACTGACACTCCTCCAAGGACCATGTATGGATATAACCTAGAACCTCTGCTCGGATGTAGCCCGTGGTAGCTCAGTATTCAAGTGGGTTTCCCATAGTAAGGGGAACAGGGACTATTTCTGACGTGAACTTGATGGCGGGCTCTTTGACCTCCCCACTCCCCAAGGGAGGAGCAGTCCTGCTAGGCCACAGAAGAGTACTTTGCAGCCAGTCCTAAAGATACCTGATAAAACAGGGTCAGATGAAAGGGGAGGAGGTCCTCCCAATCAGTGGACTTGGAAAGGGGCAGGGAAGAGATGAGGGAGGGAGGGTGGGGTTGGGAGGGAATAAGGGAGCAGGATACAGCTGGGATACAAAGTTAATAAAATGTAACTAATAATAAAAAATGAAAGAAAAAAAAAAGGAAAGGAAAGGGCAACCTCACATTGGCTCAGAGATTAAAAGCACTGTCTGTTCTTCCAAAGGTCCTGAGTTTAATTCCCAGCAACCACATGGTGGCTCACAACCATCTATAATCTATAATTAGATCTCTTGCTCTCTTCTGGTGTACATGCAGGCAGAATACTGTATAAATAACAAATAAATGAATCTTTAAAAATAAAAAAAGAAAAGAAAAGAAAAGAAAAGAAAAGAAAAGAAAAGAAAAGAAAAGAAAAGAAAAGAAAAGAAAAGAAAAGAAAAGAAAAGAAAAGAAAAAGGGACAAAATAACCACCAACATAAAGCCAGAGACGCTGGGCAGGGTAGTGACTCCCAGGAGGGAAACAGCCAGACACTATGGATGCTGTCTTCTAAAAAATTACAAAACAAAGTATATTGAAGTTCACATGGATAAAACATATTTTTAGAGACTGATAAACTAAATAATCCAAAATTGGATTTGAGGCAGGTAGAAAGGGTACAAGTAAATCATGACTGTCTGTATAATGATTATCACTGGTGCTAAAAGAAAGATCTATACATGGAATGTATTATTTATTTATTTACTTATTTATTTATATATTTATTTACACTTGAAAAAAAAAAACCCATGAGACCTTTTTTTTTTCTGATTCCAAATAATTTTATTTCTACAACAACAAATCCAAACAAACAACTCCTTAAATACTATACTCAGGAAAACTGGGCTTTTAAAATGAAGAACACATGTCTACCTTAACATAGGTACTAAAGAGAGTTCTTTGAGTCAAAATGAGAGGTTATTAAACAGCAGCAGGACGCAATAAAATGTATAGATCTCGGTAATAAATAAACAAATGCAAAGCAATGCAATTCTTCTGTGTTATTTGTTTTGTTTTGTTTTGTTTTGTTTTGTTTTACATGAGACCTTTTACCTGCTGACAAATCTCCTTTATATGTCAAAAACTAAACTTATACCATGAAGAGATTTTCATGGCTTCAACATCAAGGAATTAGATGGGAAAAAAAAGAGGCAAAAATGAAATAAGATCTGTTAAAATGTGCTGGATAACATAGTAGCTAATGAAATTTGGCCTCAAATATTTAACCATCCAGATGTTCATCATAGCATGAAATTCCATAGTGAAAATAGAAAACCACTTTATGCCTGACAATTGGATAATTAATGAAATATCAACTGCATGTGGTTATATGCCAATCTAAACTATAGAAGTGAAACCATACATTTATAACGTGATATTTTGGGCTTAGTCTATTTCACTTTGTGATTTGTTATTTTGCTTTGCGTTTGTTTGTTTGCAACATTTATGGTTCTCTATTCCAATCTGGCCTATGTTCCGCAGTCTGGCCTTCAGCTAGAGACAGTCTTGTTGCCTCTTCTTCCCAACTGCTGTGACTAGTGGCAGTAGCCACCATATCAGCTTACTAACATCATGTTTACAATGTCCATTGACGGGAGCCAAGGCCAGCTAGTGGAAAGTCACAGACAGCTGCAACAAGGTTGTAGGTGAGAGATTTACGTTTCTGGAACCTATGAGACATCTGTGCGTCAGGCTAGACATTTTGAGATATCTTAGCTGACATTCTTGCAGTATCTCTTTTAGTAAACATTCTTGCGGTGTTCTGCATCACCATTAATCACCCTGTCATATTTTGTAAACTATATTGCTGACACATTTTCCCTTCCTGAATTCTCCCTATAAAGTTGTGTGGAATTTTTCAAATAAACGAGAGCGAGATCAGATTATAGACTTGCTCATTCTTTGTGTCTCCTTGTCTCTATTTCATTCTTTCTGCTCCTCCTTAGGAACTCGTTGAACTCCCGCTGGATGGGACAGTCCATCAATGCTACAGCCAGTGTTAGCAGTTTGTCCTCTTTTACACAGACTAGTTTATCAAGGTATGGGTTACCTAAGCTTCCTCTGCCCTATCATAGAATTATGACATCTGTGTTAATACCATGTTTTACCTATCATGAATAGCATTATGGATGAGAAGGTACTTATATGCATGATCAGGTGCATATAAATTTGGGGGTTGGTATGCATTATTTCTCCCCTTAGGTATATCCTAAGGAGCAGAATTGTGAGGTGATATGGTACATAGTTCATATTTTAGACTTCAATAAACTATTTTACCAGTGGTTACCCTATTTTATACTCCCAAGATAGCATAATATGAAGGACCGAGATTCTTCAAATCTTCTCTCATATTGGTTATCTATCTCAAAATCTAACATACAAATACCAATAAACTATGATTGAGTAAAAAGTCCTAACTCAATAGGGAATCAACTTATTCTGGAATATGCATACAACAGGTGCTTATAATGTGTATTATCTTGAAGCAAACCATTCACTGGACTACTTGACACATCTTTAAAAAAAACTAATACTATTTAGTTACTCGATAAAAAGTTCAAGTGCTAGCATATGAAAAACACAGAGAAAATTATAAAAAGTATAAAATTATACTTACTGTGAAGTCTACTTAGATTGTCTACTTGACCCAAAGGAAAATAATATGGACAGCAGTCTCCACCACGATGAATTGTCTAGATTAGGTTTTCTGTGACATGCCTGTGAGGAATTTTATTGATGTTAAAGGAAGTAGAAAGACTTGCCCTGGTTGGAGATAGGATGAATGCAGGCACATAATTTTCTTGAAAGGGACTTTGAACTGTATGAGTGGAGAAAGCTATTTGGGTGCTAGCATGAATGTATTAATTCATTGTTTTCTGTTCTTGATTGTGGGTGTGGTGTGACTAGCTGCTTTAAGTGCTTACTACTTTGGCTTCATCACAATGACAGAATTGTGAACCTACTGATCACTAATTCCTCACATTGCTTTTGCCAGATTATTTTATCATAGCAACAGAAACTGAAACACATAATATAATTTTTAATTTATTCATATTTTAAACTACCATGAAATATACTATGCATGTATATAACAAGGTATAGCTGAATCCTGGAGTTATTAGTGATTTTTTTTCTTTTCCCTTTGTTTTAGTCTAAAAGATCATCACGAAAAAAAAAAAAGATCATCACGTTCTATTATGTTTACTTTGTGCTTTAGTTTCTCTGGAATGGGGTGTCATGATATAGGTCAAGCTTCTATCTAACTCTGTATGTAGTCCATGTTGGTCTCAAGCTTGAGAAAATTCACTTGCCTCAGACTCCCAGTTGTTGGAATTATATACTTGACCCACCATACATGGCTTATATAAGGCTTGTATTATTTTTATTGTTGTGCTGGTGGTAGTAGCATGGTGCTGGTAGTGATGGTGGTGGTGCTTCTGGGATTTTTTTCTTTGTTTGTAAGTTTTGCAGATTAAATCCAGGGACTCATCTATGCTAGTCAAATAGTATAACAGCAATCTAAAAACCCCATTATTTTCAGCAATTTTTAAAAATTTATTCACTTTAAATCCCAATCATACTCCCTCCTACCTCCCCTTCTAGTCCCACTCTCTTTCTCCTTCCTCATATCCCCACTCCCATCCCCCTCATCAAAGGGAGCCAAAACCCCTACATTCATTCATCCCAGCATATCAAGTAATAAGAGGACTGAGTGCATCCTCTATCATGGGAATCTGGCAAGGCAACTCTGCCAGAAGGAAATGATCAAAAGCATATAACAGAGTCCTGTTTAGAACAGCCTCCCACTCTCCTTACTAGGGTACCCACATGAAGACCAAGCTGTCCATGGGGTACATATCTGTAGGGGTCCTAGGTCCAGTCCATATGTGGTCTTTGGTTGGTGATTTTGTTTTGTTTTGTTTCATTTTATTTTGTTTTGTTTGTTTGACGCTTTTGAATTTCATATAATTTATTTTTTTAATTACAATTTATTCACTTTGTATCCCAGCTTTACCCCCTCCCTCAATCTCTCCCAATCTCACCCTCCCTCCCTCATCTCCTCCTATGCTCCTCTCCTAGTCCACTGATGGGGAGGACCACCACCCTTTCCCTCTGGACTTAGCCAAACAAGTCACATCAGGAGTGGCTGCATGGTCTTCATCTGTGCCCTGATAAGGCTGTTCCCCCCTCAGGGGAAGCTGATCAAAGAGCCAGCCACTGAGTTCATGTCAGAGACAGGAAACCCATTTGGATATTGAGCTGCCATGGGCTACATCTGAGCAGGGGCACTAGATTCTCCATGCATGGTCATTGGTTGGAGTATCAGTCTCAAAAAAGACCTCTGGGCCCAGATTTTCTGGTTCTGTTGTTCTTGTGGAGCTCCTGTCCCCTCCAGGTCTTTTTATATCTCCCTTCTTTCATAAGTTTTCCTGCACTCTGACCAAAATTTGGCTATGAGTCTGAGCATCTGCTTTGATACTCTCCTGGGCAGAGTCTTTCAAAGGCCCTCTGTGGTAAGCTCCTGTCCTGTTCCCTGTTTTCTCCATCTTCTGATGTCTGTCCCATTAGCCTTTCTGAATGAGGATTGATCATCTTACCCAGGGTCCTCCTTCTTGCTTAGCTTCTTTAGGTGTACAGATTTTTAGTATATTTACCTGATATTATATGTCTAATATCCACTTATAACTGAGTATATACCATGTGTGTCTTTCTACTTCTGGGTTACACCATTACCACCAGCACAACAATAAAAATAATATAAGCTTTATATAAGCCATGTATGGTGAGTCATGTGTATGATTCCAACAACAGGATGATCTTTTCTAGTTACCACCATTTGCCTCCAAATTTTGTGATTTCCTCGTTTTTAATGGCTGAGTAGTATTCCATTGGGTAAATGTACCACAATTTCTGTATCCATTCCTCAGTCGAGGGACATCTGGGTTGTTTCCAGCTTCTAGATATTACAAATAAAACTGCTGCAAACTTGTTTGAGCAACTGTTCCTTTTTTGGGGGGGGGGTTAAACATTCATTTTTATTTGAACAGTAATATTTTTTAATTTTTTTCTTTATTAATTACACTTTATTCACTTTGTATCCTCCCCCTGTGGTTCCCACCCTCCTCCCATCCCAATCCCTCCCTTCCTCCACCCTCTGCATGTATGCTCCTCCCCAAGTCCACTAAAAAGGGAGGACTTCTTTTCCTTCCTTCTGATCCTAGTCAATTAGGTCTCATCAGGAGTGGCTGCATTGGCTTCTTCTGTGGCCTGGTAATGCTGCTTCCCCCTCAGGGGGAGGTAATTAAAGAGCAGACCAATCAGTTCATGTAAGAGACAGTCCCTGTTCCTATTACAATGGAACCCACTTGGATACTGAAATGCCATGGGCTACATCTGTGTAGGGGTCTTAGGTTATCTCCATGCATAGTCCTTGGTTGGAGTGTCAGTCTCAGGAAAGACCCTTGTGCTCAGATTTTTTGGTTCTGTCGCTCTCCTTGTGGAGTTCCTGTCATCTCTAGATCTTATAGTTTCCCACTTCTTTCCTAAGATTCCCTGCACTCTGCCCAAAGGTTGCCCATAAGTCTCAGCATCTACATTGATAGTCTGCAGGGCAGAGCTTTTCAGAGGTCCTCTGTGTCAGGCTCCTGACTTGTTCCCTCTTCTCTCCTTCTTCTGATGTCCAGACTTTTTGCCTTTCTGGATAGGAATTGAGCATTTTAGCAAGAGTCCTCCCTCTTGATTAGATTCTTTAGGTGTACAGATTTTAGTAGGTTTATCCTGTATTCTGAAGAAAGAATTGGAAGAAGATATCAGAAGATGGAAAGATCTCCCATGCTCATGGCTTGGCAGGATTAATATAGCAAAAATGGCCATCTTACCAAAAGCAATCTACAGATTCAATGCAATTCCCATCAAATTACCAACACAATTCTTTACAGACCTTGAAAGAAAAATTCTCACCTTCATATGGAATAACAAGAAACCCAGAATTGCTAAAACAATTCTCTACAGTAAAATATCTTCAGGAGGTATCTCCATCCCTGATCTCAAGCTGTACTATAGAGCAACAGTAATAAAAACTGCATGGTACTGGCATAGAAACAGACTGGTGGATCAGTGGAATCAAACAGAAGACCCTAACATAAATCCACACACTTATGGACACCTGATTTTTGATAAAGATGCCAAATCCATTCAATGGAAAAAAGACAGCATCTTCAACAAATGGTGCTGGTCCAACTGGATATCTACATGTAGAAAAATGCAAATAGATCCATACTTATTACCCTGCACAAAATTAAAGTCCAAGTAGATCAAAGACCTCAACATAAAATCAGACACACTAAACTGCTTAGAGGAAAAAGTAGGGAAGAGCCTTGAACTCATTGGAACAGGAGACAACTTCCTGAACAGAACACCAACAGCACAGGCTCTAAGAAGAACAATCAATAAATGGGACCTCATGAAACTGAAAAGCTTCTGTAAAGCAAAGGTCACTGTCGTCAGAACAAAATGACAGCATACAGACTGGGAAAGGATCTTCACCAACCCTATATCTGACAGAGGGCTAATATCCAGTATATATAAAGAACTAAAGAAGTTAAACAGCAAAAAATCAAGTAATCCAATTAAAAATGGGGTACAGAGTTAAACAGAGAATTCTCTGCAGAGGAATATCGAATGGCAGAGAAACACTTAAAGGAAGCACTATTCCTAATTGTCTGAGAAAGCACCAGATTGACTTCCAAAGTGGTTATACAAGTTTAATTTCCCACTTATAATGAAGTAGGGTTCCCCTTTCTCCACAACTTCTCCAGCATGTGTTGTCACTTGAGTTTTTGATCTTAGCCATTCTGATGGGTGTTAGGTAATATCTCAGGGTCTTTTTGATTTGCATTTTCCTGATGACTATGGGGACTGAACATTTCTTTAAGTTCTAGGCTCTTCCCCACTTTTTCCTCTAACAGATTTAGTGTGTCTGATTTTATGTTAAGGTCTTTGATCCACTTGGACTTTAGTTTTGTGCAGGGTGATAAGTATGGATCTATTTGCATTTTTCTACATGTAGACATCCAGTTAGACCAGGACCATTTGTTGAAGATGCTGTCTTTTTTCCATTGTATGGTTTTGACTACTTTGTCAAAAATCAAGTATCCGTAAGTGTGTGGGGTTATTTCTGGGTCTTCTTTTCAATTCCATAGATCGGTCATTCTGTTTCTATGCAAGTACCTTGCAGTTGTTATTACTGTTGTACTATAGAAAGCTTGAGATCATGGAGAGATACCACCAGAAGATCTGTTGTTGTATAGGATTGTTTTAGCATTTCTGTTTTTGTTTTTGTTTTTCCATATGAAATTGAAAATTGTTCTTTCAAGTTCTGTAAAGAATTGTGTTGGTGTTTTGATGGGAATTGCATTGAACCTGTAGATAGCTTTTGATGGGATGGCCATTTCCACTATGCTAATCCTACCAACCAATGAGCATGGGAGATCTTTCCATCTTCTGATATATTCTTTAATTTCTTTTTTCAGAGACTTGAAGTTTTTGTCCAACAGGTCTTTCACTTGCTTGGTTAGAGTCACACCAAAATACTTTATGCTATTAGTGGCTATTGTAAAGGGTGTTGCTTCCCTAATTTCTTTCTCAATCCTTTTGTCTTTCATATACAGGAAAGCTACTGATTTCTTTTTTTTTTTTTTTTTTTTAGTTAATTTCATATCCAGCCACTTTGCTGAATGTGTTTATCAGCTAAAGGAGTTCTCCAGTTGAATTTTGGGGGTCATTCAAGTATACTATCATATCAGCATGTCAGCAAAATCAGAAACAAAAACAGGGACATAATGACAAACATTAGGAAATCCAAACAATCATTAGGTCTTACTACAAAAGCCTATATGCCTCAAAATTTGAAAATATAAATGAAATGGACAATGTCTTGATAGATTCCATTTACCAAAATTAAATCAAGATCAGGTAAATAGATTGAATAGTCCTATATCCCCCATGGAAATAAAAGCAGTCATCAAAAGTCTCCCTTCCAAAAAAATAAAACCCAGGGCAGAATTCTACCAGACCTTCAAAAAAGAGCTAATGCCAGTACTCTTTAAATTATTTCACAAAATAGAAACAGAAAGAACATTACCAATCTCATTCTGTGAGGCCATACTTAATTTAATACTTAAACTGAACAAAGACCCAACAAAGAAAGAAAAATTCAGAACAATTTTGCGTGTGAACAATAATGCAAAAATACTCAATAAAATACTTGCAAACTGAATCTAAGAACATATAAAAAAGATTATACATCACTACCAAGTAGGCTTCATCCCCGGCATGCAGGGCTGGTTCAATATATGGAAATTCATCAATGTAGTCCACCATATAAACAAACTTAAAGAAAGAAAAAAAACACAAGATCATCTTCGTAGATGCCAAAAAAGCATTTGACAAAATCCAACACCCCTTCATTTAAACTTTTGGAGAGATCAAGGGATACAAGGCACATATCTAAACATAGTAAAGGCAATACACAGCAAGCCTATAACCAACATCAAACCAAATGGAGAGAAATTTAAGTACATCTCACTGAAATCAGGGAGATGGCAAGACTACCCACTCTCTCTATATCTCTTCAGCATAGTACTTGAAGTCCTAGCTAGAGCAATAAGACAACTAAAGGAGATCAAGTGAATAAAATGTGGAAAAGAAGTCAAAGTATCACTATTCACAGATGATAGAACATTATACATGAATGACCCCAAAATCTTTACCAGAGAACTACTTCATCTGAAAAACACCTTCAGCAAAGTGGCTGGGTACTTTGCTCAAAATTACTCAAATTACTCAAATAAATATGAAGCCCTCCTGTATACAAAAGACAAACTGGCTGAGAAAGAAATTAGTGAAACAACACACTTCACAATATTCACAAATAACATAAAGTACCTTGGTATGACTTTAACCAAGCATGTGAAAGACCTGTATAAAAAAAAATGTAAACTTGTACAACCACTCTGGAAATCAATCTGGCGCTTTCTCAGACAACTAGGAATAGAGCTTCCTCAAGATCCAGCCATAACACTCCTGGGCATATATCCAAAAGAGGCTCAAGTACACAAAAAGGACATTTGCTCAACCATGTTTGTAGCAGCTTTATTTGTAATAGCCAGAAGCTGGAAACAACCCAGATGCCCCTCAACTGAAGAATGGATGCAGAAATGGTGGTACATCTATACAATGGAATATTACTCAGCAATGAAAAATAAGGAAATCATGAAATTTGCAGGTAAATGGTGGGATCTGGAAAGGATCATCCTGAGTGAGTTGTCCCAGAAGCAAAAAGGCACACATGGTATATACTCACTCATATAGACATACAACATAGGACAAACCCACTAAAACCTGTGCATCTAAAGAAACTAAGCAAGAGAGAGGACCCTAACTAAAATGTCCAATCCCCATCTGGAAAGGCAAAGAGGATGGACATGAGAAGAAGAAGAAAACAGGAAACAACCTAGGAACCTACCACAGAGGGCCTCTGAAAGCCTCTGCCCTATAGACTATCAAAGCAGATGCTGAGCCTGATGGGCAAGTGTTGGGCAGAGTGAATGGAATTTTATGTAAGAACTGGGAAATAGTAAGAGCTGGAGAGGACAGGGTCTCCACAAAGAGAGCAACAGAACAAGAAAATTTGAACACAGGGAATTTCCCAGAGACTCATACTTCAACCAAGGACTATTCATGGAGATAACCTAGAACCCCTGCACAGATGTAACCCATGGCAGTTCAGTGTCCAAGTGGGTTACATAGTAAGGTGAAGAGGGACTGCCTCTGACATAATCTGATTGGCCTGCTCTTTGATCACCTCCCCCTGAGGGGGGAGCAACCTTACCAGGCCATAGTAGAGGACAATGCAGCCACTTTTGATGTGAACTGATGGACTAAGATCAGAAAGGAGAGGAGAACCTCCCCTATCAGTGGACTTGGGGAGTGGCATGCATGCAGAGGGAGGAGGGAAGGTGGGGTTGGGAAGGGAGGAGGGAGGGGCTTATGGGGGGAATGAATGAATAAAGTGTAATTGATGAAAAATTTTTAAAAACGGAAAATAAAAAAAAGAAAAGATAATTTAAGAACCTTAAATGACTTTCAAAAGTGGAGGAAAACATGGAGTTAGTCAATTTACATGGAGCACGTCTCGCCCCTGGGGGCAATGGTCTCCTGAACCTACTCAGACCTCGGACACCACCACTGCTAGTTCTAGAACTGATGCAGGATGTTCCAACGAGGGGGTTAAGGCTTCTCATAATATTTCCTATAAGCCCACACCTGTTTGTTTATATCCCCCATTTTTATTCATTGTTACCCAGATAGAGCCAAGTAATTGTGGTAATGATACTTGCTTTTTTGCCCAATGCCGGAATGCTAGTGAATTTAGGTATGCCCTGGTTACTCGCATGCCTCACTTGGTGCCTGTGCCCGTTGATGCCCCTCACGCTATGACTCTCTTCAGACAGAAAAGGGATCTTGGAATTACAGCCGCCATTGTTACTGCCATCTCATTGGCGGCTGTTGGAGCTACCACCGGGGCATTAGCCATGAGTCATACTGTGCAGACTGCTCAGACCTTAAATAATCTTTTAGCCAATATAGCTCATACTTTAGATGTACAAAAAGGAATTAATGCTCAACTAAAAGGAGGCTTGATGGTGTTCAATCAGAGGATTGACCTTGTGCAGGAGCAAATTGATACCCTATGGCAAATCGCTCAACTTGGCTGTCAATGGAAGTATGCTGTACCTTGTGTCACTAGCATACAATATGAGAATTTTCCCATGCTGCAAATCTGTCTAAACAATTGTCTAGCTATATTTTAAGTAATTGCACTGGAGAATTCGATACTATGATGGAGCAGCTGAGAGTGGCCATTGTTAGGGTAAATTCTACCAGAGTGGACGCAGGACTAGCCACAGGATTATCATCATGGATTGCTGCAGCCATGAATCATCTGAAGGAATTGGCGGGCATCAGAGCATTAGCAGGCCTTCTGGTGTTGGTCTCCTTGGTTTGCCTGTGGTGTATATGCAAGATTAGAGTCTCACAACAGCGTAATGCAGCCATGACCATTCAGGCCTTTACAGCCATTGAAGCAGGACAGTCTCCCCAAGCATGGTTGGCTACCATAAAAAGCTAAAATGTTATGCTCAGGATGCGAGGCTAAGCACTGCACTCAGGGTCAGCCACTTTCAACCCAGAGAAGAGCATGTCTGATTGCATGCGGGTTGATGCCCCAGGTCCCGCCTCTGAGAAAAAGGTATGGGAAGGGTCTGATGCTCTTTGGGTGGATGACACCTAAATGAACATCAGTACAAAGTCCCAATTTATTTCTAATATCAGAGATCAGACCTCTACTCTTGCCTGATGCGTCTAAAACAAAAAGGGGGAACTGTAGAGAGCTGCGTAATGCCGCACCTTAAAGATGGAGCTGGTTTCTGCCTTCCACCTTCCCGATGGTGAGTGCTCTCTGTCACAAACAACTCCATATTTGGCTAAGGCTGAGTATCTGGCTTGATTCCGTGTATGTGGACCTATCTGCATTGCCCACGTGGCACGCTGCAGTTGGCTACCCAGAGGCTATTTAAGCTGTGGGCTGGCTTTCCCTAGGGTCAGAAGATTGTTCAAGGTTCCTGAATAAACTGCATTGAGAAGAAAGAAAAAAAAAAAAAACCTTTGAGACTCTGAATAAATAAATTAAAGAAGAAATCAGAAGATGGAAAGAGCTTCCAGTTCATGCATCCCAGTACAGAGGGTTGTGAGACACCATGTGATTGCTGGGAATTTTACCCATTACCTCTGGAAGAACAGACAGTGCTCTTAACCACTGAGTCATCTCTCCAGCCATAAATCCCCATTCTTAAAAGTATGTTTTCATGGGTTATATTTTCAGTTATTCTCTACAAAATGTCCTTCCTTTTCTCCCAGGGAGAAATTTTGAGGGATATACTGAAAGATAGCATCCAAGAGAATAAAAGGAAAAAGAAAACTTACTCTCCTTTCCCCAGAACCTTTTAATTACCAATAGCTTCTCAGATCAGAGTGGGACTTCAGGAGCTTCTTCTCTTCCATACTGTTATTTTGGCTTGCTTGATTTTTGTGTAGGTGCGTTTTGCACATGAAAACACAGTCACAATGAGTTCATGCATGCAATATTGCTGTCATTTCTGTCAAATATTGTTTTCCTTCAGATATTTACTACTTCTGCCTCTTTGTGTCTCTCCTATGCCTAATCCCTGCTCTCCCACTGTGATCCCTTAATCTTGTAAGTATGGTACGTGGCATAGATGTCACATTCAAAATGGACTCATAGACTCTAGTCCACTGTATGTTGATCAGTTGTGGGTCTCTGTATTAGTAACTACTTTATTCTAGTTTTTTATTTTTTAATTTTCAATTTTTATTAATTACAGTTTATTCACTTTGTATCCCACTTGTAGCTCCCTCCCAACCCCACCCTCCCCCCTGTTCTCCACCCATGCCCTTCCTCCAGTCCACTGATTGGGGAGGTATTCTTTCCCTTCCTTCTGGTCCTAGTCTATCAGGTCTCATCAGCAGTCGCTGCATTGTCTTTAATAACTACTTTAAAGAAGTTTCACTTTCTTTCTCTCCCTTCTTTCATAAGATTCCTGCCACTCTGCCCAAAGTTTGGTTATGCATCTCAGCATATGTTTTGATACCCTGCTGGGTGGAGTCTTTCAGAGACCTTCTGCTATAAGCCCCTGTTTTTTTCCCTGTTCTCTCCCTCTTCCCATGTCTGTCTCATTTGCCTTTCTGAATTGATCATCTTACCCAGAGTCCTCCTTCTTGCTTAGCTTCCTTAGATGTACAGACTTTAGTATGATTATCAGAAGCTCCACAAGGGGGAGCAACAGAACCAAAAAAAAATTGTGCACAGGGGTCTTTTTGAGACTGATATTCAGTGGACTTGGGGAGGGGCATGCATGCAGAAAGGGGAGGGAGGGTGGGATCGGGAGGGGAGGAGAGAGGGAGGGGCTTATGGGGGGATACAAAATGAATAAAGTGTAATTAATAAAAAATTTAAAAAAACACAAAATAAATAAAAAAAAGAAATTAAAAAAAAAAAAACAACAACAAGGACCATGCATGGAGATAACTTAGAACTCCTGCACAAAAGTAGCCCAAGGCAGCTCAGTATCCAAGAGGCTTCCCCAATAATAGGACCAGGGACCATCTCTGACATGAACTCATGGGTTTGTTCTTGGTACACCTCCACCTGAGGGGGGAGCAGCCTTACCAGTCTGCAAAGGAAGACAAAGAAGCCAGTCCAGATGAGATCTGATAAGACTATGGTCAGATGGAAGGGGAGGAAGACCTCCCCTATCATTGGACTGGGGGAGGGGCATAGAAGAAGAAGAGGGAGAGAGGGTGGAATTGGCAGGGGATGGAGGAGGAGGCTATAGCTGGGATACAAAGTGAATAAACCGTAATTAATAACATAAAATAAAATAATTAAAAAAAGAATTTTCGTTAATGAAGGTTGAGAGATACACTAATCTATGAATATAAAGATATGAATTTAGGGAACAGTTTATTACTATTACTACATCCATTTAGTAGAAAAATAGTTAGGTTCTCCCCTGGAGCCTATGACTTAGCCAGTCACAGGTTTCTGGTTCAGTTAGCAGTACCAGACATGGTTTCTATCTGGTGTATCCAACTTTAAAGTAAATTCAATTATGAACTGGTTGGTTACTCCTATGACATTCATTCCACTTTTGCACCACTGGACATGTCTTGCAAACCAGTTATAGTTTACACGGTTTATAGCTGAATGAACTGTTGATTGCTTTTTCTGTCCCATCGGTATGCATAAAATCTTTGAGCACTATGAAAGCTAGCTAGCAGTAATGAAGTTTCCAGGTCAGTACAAATTCTTTCCATGTCATATGAATAAGGATGTGGTATCTTAGCAATAGGGTCTTACTGTCAAGTCCTGGAGAGTGCCCAAAAATCAATGTTTGGGATTGACTCCACTGACCAAAAACTTGAAAAAAGGTAACCCATTCCAGGAGCTGAAGTTTTTATTTGATAGCTTATGGTGTCTGGGAAAGGCATTGTCAACCTATTATAGGGTAATTCCATTTAAACTTTCTTTCTTTATTATCATTATTATCATTATCATTATCAATTATAATTTATTCCATTTGTATTCCAGCTGTGACCCCCTCCCTCATCTCTTCCCAATCACATCCTCCCTCCCTCTTCTCTCTCTATGCCCCTCCCCTAGTCCACTGATAGGGGAGGTCCTCCTCCCCTTCCATCTGACCCTAGCCTATCAGGTCTCATCAGGAATGGTTGCATTGTCTTCCTCTGTGTACTAGCAAGACTGCACACCATGGGGGAGGTGATCAGAGAGCCTGCCACTGAGTTCATGCTGGAAAAATTCCCTGCTCCACTTACTAGGGACCTCACTTATAGACTGTGTCTATGGGCTACATCTGAGCTGGGGGTTTTAGGTCCTCTCTGTACATTTTCCTTGGTTGGGATATCAGTCTCTGCTGGGACCCCAGGACTCAGTTTTGATGGCTCTGTATGTCCCCTTTTGGATCTCCTGTCCTCTCAGGTCTTTCTGTCTCTCCCTTCTTTTATAAGATTCCCTGCACTCTGCCCAAAGTTTGGGTATGAGTCTCAGCCTCTGCTTCGATACCTCAATCAGTAGAGTCTTTCAGAGGTCATCTGTGGTAGGCTCTTGTCCTGTTCCCTGCCTTCTCCTACTTCTGAAGGCTATGCTCAACTATACATCAAGGACATTTGCCTAACCATGTTCATAGGAGCTCTATTCGTAATAGTCAGAAGCTGGAAACAACCTAGATGTCCCTCAACAGAGAACTGGATACAGAAATTGTGGCATATTTACACAACAGAATACTACTCAGCTATTAAAAACAAGGACATCATGAAATTTGTAGGCAAATGATGGGAACTAGAAAAGCTCATCTAGAGTGAGGTAACCCAGATGCAGAAAGATACACATGGCATATACTCACTCATAAGTGGATATTAGCCACATAACACAGGATAAACAAAATCTATACTCTTAAAGAATCTAGGGTCAGATGGAAGGGGAGGAGGACCTCCCCCATCAATGGACTTAGAGAGGGGCAGGGAGGAGATGAGGGAGAGAAGGTGGGATTGGGAAGGAATGAGAGAGGGAGCTACAGCTGGGATACACAGTAAGTAAACTGTAATTAATATAAAAATTTAATTTAAAAAAGGTAAAGATGAAAAAGAAGCTAAACAGCAAGGATAACCCTAGAGAAGATGCTTAATCCTTATTCAGAAGGACAAAAGCAATAAATTTTTTTGATATGTTTATGCTTACAGGTTAGAAAGCATCTGGAATAGTAGCTTTCCATATGATCTTTTAGAGAGTGTTTGGTGAAAGTCATCCCTCTTTACACTCTTTCTTCTAATGTTGTGGTCTCATGCTCCCCACCTCCACTATATTAAAAAGAACAAATGATTGAAATAAATTCATTGGATGCCTCTGTACAGGGTCAGATGAGAAAGAGCAGATTATTTCCCTAGGGTGAAAACTTTCCTCAGAGAAATCATTTTGTGCTCTACTGACACCAGAAAATTCAACAAACAAACTTTTGACAAGATCAGTTCCGCTGCCCAAAACCCTAAAGGAATAAAATGTTTCAGGGATTAATTGCCCATTCAAATTCTGAAAGAAGTGTCAGGAAGAATATCACAAAGTAACACAAAAGTGGCATCCCTTGGATGTGAGAAAAAAAAACACTAAAATGACTTCTCAGAATAAGGTAGCATAAAGATCATATCACAAACACACAATATCAGAGTAATTCTGGGTGGTTCTTCATGCATATAAAATACACTTTCTGTGAAAAGCTCTGTGACAAGACACTTTGGGACCCCAAGCATGGCTTAATGGGTAGAACAAAATATCATCTCTAGGAGCAATAGAGGTATAGGAAAAGTTCAAATTTAAGTATAATTCCTACTTAACACATTGACTCTTCGTATTATTTTTTAACAACACAATAAAGTTGAATCTCCTCAGACCATAGCATCACTGTTGCTTAGTTTCCATAACCATAAACAAATGTCTACTAGGACAACTCATATGGAGGACTGAGAATTACTGGTTCAAAGTTACAAAGATGTGAGTCCAAAGTCCTTGGTTCTGTTGTTTCCGTGTTGGGAAGAGGGAAGTTAGAATACCACTGTGATAAGAGTGTGGCCATAATTCTTGAGAAAACAGAGCCATATTCAGTCCTTTTTCTCTTGGTACTGCCTGTTTTCCTCTAACAAGTCTAGAATTTCAGGTTTTATATTGATTGATTGATGTTTTAATCTATTTGGAGTTTATTTATATACAAAGTGATAGATATTGGTCCATTTTTTTTTCATTCTTCAGTTTATGGATGTCCAGGTTTCCCAGCACTATTTGGTGAAGATGGTTTTTTTTTTTTTCCAGAACCTACTTTTGGTACTTTTATTAAATATCAGCTGGCCATAGTTCATGTAATCTTGTTTGGATCTTCTGTTTTGTTCTGTCAAACTATGTGTCTGTTTTCTGTACTTTCACCATGCTGATTTTGTTACTATAGTCCTATGATAGATCTTCAAATCTGGACTGGCAACCCCTCCCTTTTGTTCAAGATTGCTTTGACTCTTTAGTGTTTTACTGGTAAGATTTATACACATGGAACTCTCTTCTCTACAAGCCAGTGCAGGGAGGCTCCTATAAGTTTGGAAGGCCAGGAAGAAGCCATATTCCAGATGACCCATGGTAGTCTGGGTCAGTGTAAACTCCTGACTCTATAGGAATAAAGAGCTATTGGCTTATGAAGAAGAGAAAAAATACATTCCTAGGTCACATGGCTACCAAGTTTGCCCAGGAAGTCAGGGTTTCACTGCCTCAGATTATGCAACTGAGGCTGAAGGAGGTAGGGAATTTTAATGGAATATCTTCCTGGCCTTCTAGCAGAAAGTGGAGTTTACCAGTGCACAGGACACTGACAGAGTCCCTAGTTGCAGTATGGGCTCCCCAACACACCCATAACTCATTTTTGAAGCCATACCCTACCCTGCATATTAGAGCCTCTGGAATGAGGGTGAGGACACAAAAAAGCTTTCACCCAAAGCTCTTTTACCTTCCCTTTTGTTCTTTCTTTTTTTCCTGTATATATTTTTACATCTTGACTTGTTTCTTCTCCCTCTCCTACTCCCCGCCCCCTCTCCTTCCCTCTCTCGCCTTCATCCTCTCCACCTCCCTTTCTCTTCAAAAAAAAAAAAAAAAAATGCAGGCCTTCCATGGATATCAACCAAACATGGTATATCAAGTTCCAGTAATACTAGGCACCTCCCTTTGTATTAGGGCTGGACAAGGAAACCAAGCAAGAGAAAAAGTGTCCCGAAAGCAGGAAGTACGGCCAGAGACAGCCCCTGCTCCCACTGTTAGGAATACAACTGTAATGTGTATGCAGAGGGCCTAGGTCAGTCCTATGCATGTCCCCTAGTTGTCAGTTCAGTCTTTGTTGGTGCCTATGAAATCGGGTTAATTGATTTCTGTGGTCTTTCTTGTGATGTCCTTCACAACTCTGGGTCCAACAATCTTCCTCCTCCTCTTCAACAGGATTCCGTGAGCTTTGCCTAATGTTTGGTTGTGGTTCTCTCCATCTGTTCCCATCAGTTGCTGAATGAAACCTCTCTGCTGAAGATTAAGCTACTCTTCCACCTATGAGTATAACAGAATATCATTAGAAATCATTTAATTGGCTATTTTTTGCCAGTCGTATTTGGTTCTGTCCTAGGTCTGTGGGCTATACATGTATATGACTATGGATATGGATGTGGATATAGAGATTATAGATTTAGATTTAGAAAAATATAGATTAGAGATAGAGCAAGAGATATAGATATAAATAATATAGATAGTGATGATAGAAATAGAGATAGAGATTAGAGTCACAGAAAGAGACAGAGACATAGAGATAGAAAAAGAGATTAGAGACAGAGATAATAGAGATATAGATTATAGATAGAGATACAGATTAGATAGAAATAGAGAGAGATGATAGAGATATTAGAGATATAGAGAAAGAGTGGTATGATACAGAAGTAGAGAGATACATTATAGATTAGATATAAATTAGATATATAGAGATAGATGTAGAGATAGATAAAGACAGAGGTAAAGATAGAGACAGAGATGAGAAATAGACACTTTGTTTTTTAAAGTAAAAGTCTTTAACTTAAACCCATTTTAATTCAAATATAATTATTTCTTCTGTTGTTTCTTTTCTTCCCTCTAGCCCATCCATGTTTCCCTATTAATTTTCAAACTGATGTAATCAGTTCTTTTATTATATATATGTATATTATATACATATATATGTGTGTGTGTGTGTAGACACACACACACACACATACTTAAATACAGCATTCTGTGTTCCCGTTGTTTTTTTTGTTGTTGTTGTTTTTTTCTTGTCTATATGGTTTCAGGAATGACTACTTCATATTGGGTACTTAAGAGCCTCACTCCTGTGAGAGGCTAATTCACACCATCTCAGGAGTCATTAATTGCCTGTAGTCCTTTGAAGATTGATGAGACCTTGTATGATTCCCCACTTCCAAGTTAGCATGCCTGTTTTTATTTTCATTGTTAATGAGAGACTGTCTCACAGAACTCTTCCTGGTATTATGCTCTTAACATATTTTCTGCCTCATCTTCTGCAATGTTCCTGACCCATAATGTGTCAGAGCTGTGCTATAGCTGTATCCTTTGGAGATGGTGTCCACACAGTACATTGTTCACTGACTTGAGTCCAGTTGTGGTTTTATGTAATAGTTTCTATTTATTGTAAAGAGAAGCTTCTTTATTGGTTAACAGTAAGTCACGTATATGTAATATAAGGGTAAGATTTAGAATGTAGTTAAGAATTATGCTTGGCTAGCAAAGTGGTGGTCATAAATACTCTTCTAAAATCTGACCTCACTAACACAAGGTAGTTGATGGTGTCTAGTATCAAAGAAGCTATCTCCTTGAGTTCTAGCTCTCATAGCCCTAGAACGTACTATGGAAACTGCTAATTATCTGTGCTTTGCTTATTTAGCCTTCTGACCTTAAATCTAGCTAGATTACTGTATACACTTTTCCTGTGACTTAAGAGACTACAATTCCTGGTAATGGAGTAAGTATCTCAGTACAGTGGAAATGATGACACTGTGGAATCTCTGGTCCAAAGGGCAGATATCCTGATTGAGGCTATAGTCAATTTATGGCTACATATGTTCAAGACAATTGATTGCCGAATAGGGAATCTTCTTAAAGGCAACCAGTTAGGGTATTTTGCTCATCGGAGGATCCGGGGACTGGACTTTAGGCAAGGGTAGCTTAGAATTTTTAGTGATAATGTGGTGACCTGAAGTGTAATTATCATTTTGATGTCCTCAATAATTCCCTTTGGACTTCTGGCCTGGACTTAAGGAAGAAAGGGACTCTAGTCAGTGCAAGATAGAACAGGGAATTCCTGCAGCCTTAGTCAGACTTGAAGGCATCATGGTCCACATGACTCATGGGAACCTGGGCCATTGTAAGCTCCAAAGTTAAACAGGGTTCTAAACTCCAGAGCCTTTTTAGAAACAGGCAAAATATACGCCTAGATTCTGTGTCAACCCTGTCGCACAGGGACATAAGGTACTCATTGCCCAGGAATCTGTATCACAGCTTCAAGGTATGGGAAATTTGTCTGGACATGCTTCTCCTGTCATCTCAGCAGAAAGCAGGAGAACGCCCAAAGTGCACAAAAGCTCCAGTTGCTTGTTTTATGGGCTCCCTTCCCTTATCCAGAGCTCATTTCCTGGAGCCAGAACCTGTTCTGGATAACATGGCTTCTGCCCATAGACTTGCAGTCACACAGACTTTTAACCCAAAACTCTTTTCTGTCTTTTCTTTCTTCCTTCTTGTTTTGTTCCTACCTATATCCCTCTCCATTTCTCATCCTCAGTCCCTCCTTTCTCCTTTGTTTATTTCTCGTAATGGCTAGATTTCCAGTACCAGGCATGTAGCCTTCTTATTGAGCAGTTCCTAAGTCCAGTAGAAATTAAACAACTGAAATATGCAAGTTGCAATGACACCCATAGGGTTATCTCACCAAGCAAGTATTGATGTGGTAAATAAGTATCATAGCTGGATAGGATTCTTGGTTGCCTCCTTCCAACCAAGAAGATTGTGTAATGCCTTCTGGTATCATAAAAACTAATCCTCAGGGAAGAGGCATTCAGGTCATCTCTAGCTCAGTGGTCCCTGGATGCAGTTTCTGAAGTGAATGCTTTTTTTCAGCAATAGAGACATACCTTCCACCAATGGAGGGTAAGGTAAAACAACAGCATTAAGTTGTATGCTTGAGGAGCCTTGGCCAATAAATCAAAAGAGAGATTCTCATGTTTACCATTGGGATTTTTGTTAGGAGGTCTTTGGCTCTTGGAGGGAACGCTGTGAGGTAGATGAGGAAAGTTCATTAAAGCTATTTTTATGTATACTTATACATTGGATTACATGTATTACAGCATTTTAAAGAAAATAGTTGATGCTATGATTCCTTATGGCTTTTACAGAATTTTTTTTCTTTATTAATTACACTTCATTCACTTTGTATCCCCCCCATGGTTCTCTCCCTCCTCCCATCCCAATACCTCTCTTCCTCTACCCTCTGCATGCATGCCCCTCCCCAAGTCCACTGATAGGAGAGGACTTCTTTTCCTTCCTTCTGATCTTAGTCAATTAGGTCTCATCAGGAGTGGCTGCATTGGCTTCTTCTGTGGCCTGGTGATGCTGCTTCCCCCTCAGCGGGAGGTAATTAAAGAGCAGGCCAATCAGTTCATGTCAGAGACAGTCCCTGTTCCTATTACAATGGAACCCACCTGGATACTGAACTGCCATGGGCTACATCCATGCAGGGGTCTTAGGTTATCTTCATGCATAGTCCTTGGTTGGAGTATCAGTCTCAGAATAGACCTCTGTGATCAGATTTTTTGGTTCTGTCGCTCTCCTTGTGGAGTTCCTGTCATCTCTAGATCTTTTTTTTTATTATTTTTTTTTATCAGTTACATTTTATTAACTCTGTATCCCAGCCGTGTCCCGATCCCTCATTCCCTCCCAGTCCCTCCCTCCCTCCCTCATCTCCACCGTGCCCCTTTCCAAGTCCACTGATAGGGGGGACCTCCTCCCCATTCATCTGATCCTGTTTTATCAGGTATCTCTAGATCTTACTGTTTCCCACCTCTTTCCTAAGATTCCCTGCACTCTGCCCAAAGTTGCCCATAAGTCTCAGCATCTGCTTTGATACTCTGCAGGGAAGAGCTTTTCAGAGGTCCTCTGTGGGAAGCTCCTGACTTGTTCCCTCTTTTCTCCTTCTTCTGTTGTCCAGCCTCTCTGCCTTTCTGGATAGGAGTTGAGCATTTTAGCAAGAGTCCTCCCTCTTGATTAGTTTCTTTAGGTGTACAGATTTTAGTAGGTTTATCCTATATTATATGTCTATATGAGAGAGTATATATTGTGTGCATCTTTCTGCTTCTGGGATAGCTCACTCAGGATGATCTTTTCAAGATCCCACCATTTACCTGCAAATTTCATGATTTCCTTTTTTTTTTTTTTATTGCTGAGTAATATTCCATTGTGTAGATATACCACAATTTGTGCATCCATTCTTCCACTGAGGGACATCTGGGCTGTTTCCACCTTCTGGCTATTACAAATAAGGCTGCTACAAACATGGTTGAGCAAATGTCCTTATTGTGTACTTGAGAATCTTTTGGATATGTGCCTAGGAGTGGTATAGCTGGATCTGGAGGAAGCACTATTCCTAGTTGTCTGAGAAAGTGCCAAATTGCTTTCCAGAGTGGTTGTACAATTTTACATTCCCACCAGCAGTGGAGGAGGGTTCCCCTTTCTCCACAACCTGTCCAGCATGTGTTGTCTCTTGAGTTTTTGATCTTAGCCAATCTGATGGGTGTAAGGTGAAATCTTAGGGCCATTTTGATTTGCATTTCCCTAATGGCTAATGAGGTTGAGCATTTCTTTAAGTGTTTCTCTGCCACTCGATATTCCTCTGCAGAGAATTCTCTGTTTAACTCTGTACCCCATTTTTTTAATTGGATTATTTGATTTGTTGCTGTTTAACTTCTTTAGTTCTTTATATATACTCGATAGTAGCCCTCTGTCAGATATAGGGTTGGTGAAGATCATTTCCCAATCTGTAGGCTGTCGTTTTGTTCTGAGGACAGTGTCCTTTGCTTTACAGGGGTGTTTCAGTTTCATGAGGTCCCATTTATTGATTGTTCTTCTTAGAGCCTGTGCTGTTGGTGTTCTGTTCAGGAAGTTTTACCTGCTTTCTTCTTTATCCTGTATCTACCTCCCTGCCCACCCTGAGAGAGTGCAACCTTTTCAACTTTCCCACAGCAGATCATTTGTAACCTGCTATTTCCCTTTATCTTCCATCTTTTTTATATTAACCACCCTGCCCCTTCAAAAATACTCCCTTTCCTACTTTTATTATCAAATCACTTGTTTAGTTTATTGTTATTCCCCTGTGTAATTTCCCACCTGTGTTGAAGACCCCACAAGAGGAACAACTAAACAGCCTTAGAACACATGAAATGCAGTCCACCAGATAACACAACCACAATAGGTGTGCCTCAGGGAGGCAGAGCCAGAGGACTACTTGTCCTGAGGAATTTATGCTGTTATGAAGTATCACTGTGCTTGCTGCGTTTGTGGTCACCACATCCCTCATAATTTATAAATTGTATGAAAACTCTAAGGGGCTTCCAGCCCCTCACTGGGCAGTGTCTTTGGCACTTAAAATAATAGTGCTTGATCTTTTTCAGGTATTGACGCTGTAGTAGATTAATGAGTCAATCACCACCCTTGCAAAGAACTTAAAAATGTACATTGTTAGCAATGACCACCACACTGGAAAGAATTTAGAAAAATAGATTGTTTAGTAAGGTTAGGATAAGATGTTATTGTCATTGGCTCTGATGGAGAAAATCCTGAGGAACAATTTGTAATTCAAAAAGGCACACTCTTAATAGTTGAGCTATGGACTTTTTGAGGTTAGGGAGCAACAACAATAGCCCAAATTAGCACTGGCTGACTCTCTCATCAAACCTGGGCAGGTGATCAAGGTGATTAATTTCTTGTACCCATTTTTAACCTTAGCTTCCTGGTATGATTTAATTAAAATTGTTACTGAGTAGACGTGTAACTTGAAGACTTAAAGTAGAAATGGTTCATTGTTTTTATACAAAAGTTTAGATATGTACTTCTTTTCAGGTAAATGGTGGGATCTTGAAAAGATCATCCTGGGTAAGCTATCCCAGAAGCAGAAAGAAGCACACAGTATATACTCACTCGTATAGACATATAATATAGATAAACCTACTAAAATCTGTACACCTAAAGAAACTAATCAAGAGGGAGAACTCTTGCTAAAATGCTCAACTCCTATCCAGAAAGGCAGAGAGGCTGGACATCAGAAGAAAGAGAAAAGAGGGAACAAGTCAGGAGCTTCCCACAGAGGACCTCTGAAAAGCTCTTCCCTGCAGAGTATCAAAGCAGATGCTGAGACTTATGGGCAACTTTGGGCAGAGTGCAGGGAATCTTAGGAAAGAGGTGGGAAACAGTAAGATCTAGAGATGACAGGAACTCCACAAGGAGAGCGACAGAACCAAAAAATCTGATCACAGAGGTCTATCCTGAGACTGATACTCCAACCAAGGACTATGCATGAAGATAACCTAAGACCCCTGCATGGATGTAGCCCATGGCAGTTCAGTATCCAGGTGGGTTCCATTGTAATAGGAACAGGGACTGTCTCTGACATGAACTGATTGGCCTGCTCTTTAATTACCTCCCCCTGAGGGGGAAGCAGCATTACCAGGCCACAGAAGAAGCCAATGCAGCCACTCCTGATGAGACCTAATTGACTAGGATCAGAAGGAAGGAAAAGAAGTCCTCTCCTATCAGTGGACTTGGGGAGGGGCATGCATGCAGAAGGTGGAGGAAGGGAGTGATTGGGGCAGGAGGAGGGAGAGAACCACAGGGGGGATACAAAGTGAATAAAGTGTAATTAATAAAGAAAAAAAGATTTTTATGAGATTACTTTTTAAAATAAATAATAAAATAATTGATTTTTAACTGCAAATTGTAGCCTGCCAGTAAAGAGAAACTAGGCAAGAAAATTACCTTACTTGCTTATTCCTTTTTAATTTATAACAGGTTTCTTTAGTTACAAATGTATGTAAGTTCTTGAGAATAATTTGATTTTTTTTTTCACCTATAACATGTAAAACGTTTTCTCATGTAAAGGTGTTGGGGAACATATTGTATTTTAATGATCACTAACTAAATATTTAGAATATAATCACATTGTAATTTGTGCACTGCTTGAAATATTTTGCTGGGATATATAAGGTGTGGGAGAAAAAATATTTTTTTTTGTCTGAGCTTGCTCTTTGGAGTTTGCTCTCTTCACCAAGCATGCAAATATATATATATATATATATATATATATATATGTGTGTGTGTGTGTGTGTGTGTGTGTGTGTGTGTGTGTATGTATATGTATGTATGTATGTACGTAAAATGGTTGGATTTTACTCTTTGGAATCTGTTCCATTGAACAAACATGTGTGTGTGTGTGTGTTTTCAGTTGTTAGAGCTTGCTCATTGGAGTTTGCTCCATCTACCCAATATGTATGTGTGTATATGTGTATGTATGTAAAGTTGATTGGAGCTTTGTTTCATCCACCCATGTATGATTGTGTATGTATGTATGTATGTATGTATGTGTGGGAAGCAAAAGTTCTTTCTTAAGCTGTGGACAACTACTTGCCTGGGAGGCTGCTTTGTTATAAAGTATTCAAAAAAAATTCTGCCTAGCCTTTGCCTTGGAACAGAAGTGAGTAGATTTTGCCAAGTTTCTTTAACTTGTCTTTGAGACCTTGGACAATGTCTGCCATACAGGAATGTGGTCTTTGAAAACAAGTTTAACTGTTCCATGAACCCTGTCCTTATACCAGTGTGAACTGTTTTGCTTTGTCTTTTAAAAAGGAGCTGTAGAATAAACTTGGTGCTTTCATTTTTGACTACACTTCCTCCCGAAATTATCCTATGTTTTCTTTCTCTTTCTTTTTACCTGTAATTTCTCAATCACCACTCTCTCTGTTGTGTTCTGAATTACCTATGGCCAGTTCCATCATGTATGTATGAATGAATGAATGTATCCATATATATGTATGTGTATGTGTGACTTTGTTGGAGCTTGCTCATTGGAGCTTGTTGAAACTTGCTAAATACAGTGTGTGTGTGTGTGTGTGTGTGTGTATGTGTTTAGGATTTCTTACCCACTTTCTTTGTTCTCTTCAAAGGCCACAAGCCACCCCACCCCCTCTCTCTCTCTCTCTCTCTCTCTCTCTCACACACACACACACACACACACCAGTTACAAGTAGTTCTAGCACAAAGAATCTCTTCAGTGGTCACAAGGTTACAAGCAGTTCCAGCCAAGAGAATCAAGCTTTGTACCCTTAGGAAAAAACTGCTGGGTGATCAGTTGGAGACTCTAGGCCAAGCCTCAGTTTACCTTGTGATGTCAAAACTTGTCTTTGACACACCTTCTTCTGAACTTTCCTCCTCGATCCCCAAGGAGCCTCTTTTTTGCCATTTCCTTGATCAGATTACTTATACTCTGTTCTTCCTCTCTGTATTATTTTCCAAACTCCCTACCTTATCTTGGCAATGATCCTATTTTACTTTCCTGGTTACTGAAGAGAATACAGGCTACGTACTCATATCTGAAGATTTGGAGGTAGGATCCTCCAATAAGAGAGAACATGCCATATTTCTCTTTGTGGTCTGGGTTACAATTTTCTCTAGTTTCATCCATTTAAGCGCAATGTTCATGATTTCATTATTCTTGCAGCTGTTCTATAATGTGCGTGTACCACATTTTCACTATGCATTTGTTGGTTGTAGGACATTTAAGTTGTTCCATTTTCTAGATATTATGAATAGAGCAGTAATAAACATGGCTGAGCAAGTATCCCTGGAATAAGATGTCAAGTCTTTTAGCCTTTGAGAATTTTCTACATTGATTTTCATAGTGGCTACATCAGTTTGCTTTCCCACAACAGTGAATTGGGGGTTCCCATTTCACCTAATCCCACACAATAATTGCTGTAGGTTATTTGATTGTTCTCTTCCATTCCACTGGGATAAAGTAGAATCTCACAGTTGTTTTGTGTATATTTTCTAACTATTATGGGTGATGAACTTTTTTGAGATATGTCTTAGCCATGTTTGTTTGGTTTTTTTTTTCTTTTTTTTAATACACACATAAATTTTATTTACATAAATACATTCATACATGACAGGGTAGGAACATTTTTTTTTTCAATGCAGTTTACTCAGGAACCTTGAACAATCCTCGGACCCTGGGGAAAGCCAGCCCACAGCTTAAATAGCCTCTGGGTAGCCAACCCAAGCGTGCCACGTGGGCAATGCAGATAGGTCCACATACATGGAAGCAAGCCAGATCCTCAGCCTTAGCCAAATGTGGAATTGTTCGTGACAGAGAGCACTCACCATGGGGAAGGTGGAAGGCAGAAACCAGCTCCATCTTTAAGGCATAGCATTCCGCAGCTCTCTACAGTTCCCCCTTTTTTTAGACGTATCAGGCAAGAGTAGAGGTCTGATCTCTGATATTAGAAATAAATTGGGACTTTGTACCGATGTTCATTTAGGTGTCATCCACCCAAAGAGCATCAGACCCGTCCGATACCTTTTTCTCAGAGGCGGGACCTGGGGCATCAACCCGCATGCAATCAGACATGCTCTTCTCTGGGTCCAAAGCGGCTGACCCTGAGTGCAGTGCTTAGCCTCGCATCCTGAGCGTAACATTTTAGCTTTTTATGGTAGCCAACCATGCTTGGGGAGAATGTCCTGCTTCAATGGCTGTAAAGGCCTGAATGATCATGGCTGCATCACACTGTTGTGAGACTCTAATCTTGCATATATACCACAGGCAAACCAAGGAGACCAACACCAGAGGGCCTGCTAACGCTCCCATGCCCGCCCATTCCTTCAGATGATTCATGGCTGCAGCAATCCACGTTGATAATCCTGTGGCTAGTCCTGCGTCCACTCTGGTAGAATTTACTGTGGCAATGGCCACTCTCAGCTGCTCCATCGTAGTATCGAATTCTCCAGTCCAATTACCTAAAATATAGCTCGACAATTGTTTAGACAGATTTGCAGCACAGGAAAAATTCTCATGTTATATGCTAGTGACTCAAAGTCCAGCATATTTTCATTGACAGCCAAGTTGAGCGATTTGCCATAGGGTATCAATTTGCTCCTGCATGAGGTCAATCCTCTGATTGAACACCATCAAGCTTCCTTTTAGTTGAGCATTAATTCCTTTATGTACAACTAAGGCATGAGCTACATTGGCTAAATGATTATTCAGGGTCTGAGCAGTCTGCCCAGTAGGACTCATGGCTAATGCCCCGGTGGTAGCTCCAACAGCCGCCAATGAGATCGTAGTAACAATGGTGGCTGTAGTTCCAAGATCCCTTTTCTGTCTGAAGAGAGAAATAGCGTGAGGGGCATCAACGGGCACAGGCACCCAGTGAGGCATGCGAGTAACCAGGGCATACCTAAATTTACTAGCATTCCAGCATTGGGCAAAAAAGCAAGTATCATTACCACAATTACTTGGCTCTATCTGGCTAATAATGAATAAAAATGGGGGATATAGACAAACAGGTGTGGGCTTATAGGAAATATTATGAGAAGCCTTAACCCCCTCGTTGGAACATCCTGCGTCAGTTCTAGAACTAGCAGTGGTGGTGTCCGAGGTCTGAGTAGGTTCAGGAGACCATTGCCCCCAGGGGCGAGACGTGCTCCATGCCAATTGACTAACTATTGAGATGATATTATACTTTTTTCTTCAATTCCATTTATATGATTTATCATATTTATTGACTTGCACATGCTGAATCATCCTTGCAATTCAGGGATAAATTAAAGTTGGTCCTGAGGGTAATCTTTTTGATCAGTGTATGTATTGGGTTTGCAAGTATTTTATTTACTAATTTTGAGTCTACCTCCATTGAGCAATTGGCATGTAATTTAGTTTTTGTTATATCTTTACCTGATTTAGATATTAAAGTGGCTCATACTTCATAGAGGTTGTTTGGAAGTGCTACTTCTCTTTATATTTTTTGAATCATTTGAGAATGATTGGCAGCAGGGAGACTTTGCACATGTCTGTAAATCCCAGCACTCAGGGAGGCAGTGGTGACAGACAAATCTCTGTGAGTTCGAGGCCAGCCTGGTATTCAAAGTCAGTCTAGGACAGCCAAGACTATACAGAAAGAAACCCTCTCTTGACAAAACAAAATTAAAAAAAAAAAAAAAAAGAATGCTTGGCCATAATTCTTCACAGATCTTGAAAAAGATAATTTTTGCCTCCATACACGCACACACACACACACACACACACACACACACACACAAATAAAAAAAATCATCTTAGCTAAAACAATCCTGAATTACCAAAGAACTGGAAATATCACCATACTTGATTTCAATTTGTGTTATATAGAGTTATAGCAATAAAATAAGAGTGCATTTCAATCAATGGAATTGAGTTGAAGATCCAGACATAAATCCACCACTAAATTTTTGATAAAGAAACCAGAAATGCACACCAGGGGGAAAAAAAGCATCTTCAACAAATGGTGCTGGTCAGACTGAATGGCTTGATGTAGAAGAATCTAAATAGAATCACACTTGTCACCATACACAGAACTCAACTCTAAATGTGTTAATGACTTCAACAGAATACCAAATACAATGAACCTGATAGACGAGAAAGTAGGCAATAACCTTGAACTCATTGGCACAGGGAGACTTTCTGAACGGAACAACATTAGCACCGACACTAAGATCAGCAATTAATCACATATCAGCAAATATGTTTATGTTGATACACATGTAACTTCTGAACCTGGTCATATATGAACATTTTGGCACACAAGCAAGTTCCAAGTGTGGTCTGTCACTTCTTGGCACTCATACATATTTTTAAATGAATGTAAGTTCCAAGACTGGACACATATTGGTAGATATGTATTTCTGAGCTGCATGTAACATGCAAGTTGAAACCACATGTCAGCACATATGAACACATTCAGGCATGCATTTTTGAATATGGATATGTCATATTAAATATGAGTGTTTGTATGGGTGAAGTTCCAAGCTAGACCACATATTACCATATGTGTGTGTTTTGACATGCATACAATTTCCAAGAGTGATCACATATCAGTGAATTTTCACATGTAAAAAATCATCCAAAGTCCGAGTCTTGCCACTTGTTGGTACCTATGTGCAATTTGACATGTGTGCAAGTTACAGTCATTGTTTGTTTAGTCACATATGTGAAGTTCCAAAAAATGGCGCATGTTGGCATGTTACATGGATGACAATTTAATATTATGAAAATATCTCTTACAGTCTCAGAGACTGGAATTTTGTTTGACCACACATTGAAATTTAGTAATATACCTTGAGGTCACTTAAGATGGTTACTATGTTTTTATGTTTAACTTGCTTTTAAAAGAGCAATATAAAGTCTAACATGGTTTCTCCTGCATTTCCCACTTAATCAACTATTACAACTGAAGTTGATACATTGCTGTAATCTTAACTTATGGACTCGTCAATGACCCTGACACAGAACAATATATGTGTATCATTTGCTGAAAATATAAGTTGAAAAAATACAACTTGAAAGCAACTTTGTAAAATCTACCAAAAAGGTTAAAAACAACCATTTATGGTCATTGGTTGATAAATGATGGTGTTTGCATTACTATTTGTTGTCTAGTTCAGTTGGGATCAAATGTAGCCAGTGACTTAATCCCCTTTAAAACTGCTACAGATTTCTGTGAAGTATCTTCCTTCCCCATTTGATGCATTCTGTGCTGTTCAATAAAGACAGAATAAACCCTTTTGTTAGGGAAAGACACAGTAATACAACAGATACCCAGACAGACACAAGGATAGGGACAGGAACAGATTTGCAAGACAACCTTCTTCAAGACAAATATAGATACAGACTCATGTAATAGGTAGACAGGAGACAAGATACAGGAAGCATGAAGCAGAAAACATAATCCCAGACTTTCTTTTTGTTAAATGACTAAAAGGGAACTGCTTTTATTTCTTTTCTTAATGCTACATCTACCATAAAGGAACAATACTTAACTTTATAAGGAAAAACAAAAACACTCAGTATAGCTAAAACAATCTTGTGCAATAAAAGAACTTCTGGAGGTATCACCACTCCTGATTTCAAGCTGTATGACAAAGCAATAGTAATTAAAAACTACATAATGTTAGCATAAAAATAGACTGGTTAATTAATGTAATTGAATTGAAGACCCAGAAATTAACCCACACATCTACAGACATATAATTCTTGACGAAGAAGCCAAAATCATACAATGGAAAAAAAGAGGCCTAAGTGAAAAAAAAAAATAGAAAAATGAGGAAAGCTGAGAATGGGAGAAGCAGCCATCCTCAGGGACAGTGCCAAACCGTCAGTCCTGAAAACATACACATAGGCAACAGTATATTAGTTGAACAGGTTGTATTAGGAATATATATGTGTATATAATATGCATGCAATAATACTTAGTAAAAAAAAATAAGAGAAGGCTATGAATTTGAAGAAGAGTGAGGAAGGCCATATGAGAGGGTTTCCAGGGAAGAAAGGAAATGGAGAAATGTTGTAATTAAAATATAATCTTAAAAATAAAAATGAAATATTAAATACTGTCTCCGGTATCCTTACCATGTAATGTATAATTCAGAAGCCTCAGCAGAGTGATCACCAACTGTACTGCTCTATTTGACCAGAGCAGCACAAAAGACTAATACATTTAGTCCTTTGGAACCGGGTTAGGCTAGTCAGGAGTCAGACCGGTTTACTAAAAGCAAAAGGAAGGTCCAGAAAGCCTCCTCTGACTAAGTCCTTTATACCTCCTCTGCCTAATTCTCTGCTAAATGGTAACACAATAAATGATACCTGTCCAACAAGTGCTTTCCAAAAATGCCATAAAGAAGCTTCTCAAGCAGAATTAGTGACAGTGCTTGCAGTCATTAGAGGGTATTTCCCATGAAGGGTTCCAATACACCATACATAAAGATTCTTTTTTAAAAAAAAATGTATTACGGAGAATGAGGTCCAAAGCTATTTAAAAGATATTATCACAAATGTGTATGAAATATGACCTTTTGACTGACAATCCCTTATGAAAACAAATTTCACTACCTCTGAATATCGTTTGTGGCTCATAACCAATATCAGAAACTCCGCATAAATGTGACTTGTGATCAGTTACTTGGACGAGGAAACATTGAAGCAGTGCCCCAAATAGCTTCTCGGCACTCTACTGGTTATTAGCCAAAGCAACTGAGCTGCTACAAGGCATGAGATAAAGTTACTGATCTTACTTCCTCGGGGTACTTTCCCATTGTCACACAAAATTCTACAGAGCCCTTTATGGACCTTGTTGATAATCTACTACAGACTATAGAAAGACAGATAGATAATAAAGATGTGGATGCCACTTCATCTCTTTTATTAACTTATGAAAATACAAATTCTAACTGCAAAAATACTTCATTCTGTAGTTGCTGCTCTTTTTCACACTATTGCTGATATGATAAAAACACCAAAATGTTGACAGAGAAGCATGAGCTCAGAATCTATGTGTTGCAAATGTAAAAAAAAAGAAGCCACCACCAAAAATAACGTAAAAAAAAAAAAAACCTTGTCAAAAAACCTCAGTATAATAGACACCTCCTCCCTTCTTAAATATGCCCCAAATGTAAAAAAAGGTATTCACTGAGCCAGTCATTGTGATCTAGAACTGTTGACAAAGACAACTCAATTTGGCGAAATACGAAAATAAACGCCAGGGGGCAGCATGATAACACCAACAGGTCCGCTTAAGATTCCCAGCTTGGAATTCTATTACTCTGGCCCAGGGAAAGCAACAGATTCAATAAAGCTGTAAACTTTCAGTGGCCCTCTGTGGTAGGCTCCTGCCCCATTTCCTGTTTTCTCCCTCTTCTGATGTTCCTCCCCTTTGGTTTTCTGAGTAAAGACTGATCATCTTACCCAGGGTCTTCCTTCTTGTTTAGCTTCTTTAGGTGTACAGATTTTAGTATGTTTATCCTATATTATATGTCTAATATCCACTTATGAGTGAGTATATATCGTGTGTGTCTTTCTGCCTCTGGGTTACCTCACTCAGGATGAGCTTTTCTAGTTTCCACCATTTGCCTGCAAATTTCATGATTTTCTTGTTTTTAGTTACTGAGTAGTATTCCATTGTGTAAATTGTACCACAATTTCTGTATCCATTCCTCAGTTGAGGGACATCTGGGTTGTTTCAAGGTTCTGGCTATTACAAATAAAACTGCTGGGAACAAGGTTGAGCAAATGTCCTTGTAGTGTACTTAAGCATATTTTGGATATATGTCTAGGAGTGATATAGCTGGATCTTGAGGAAGCGCTATTCCTAACTGTCTGAGAAAGCACCAGATTGATTTCCAAAGTGGTTGTACAATGTTATATTCCCACCAGCAAAGAAGGAAGGTTCCCCTTCACATCCTCTCCAGCATGTATTGTCACTTCAGTTTTTGATCTTAGCCATTCTGATGGGTGTTAGATGAAATCTCAGGGTCTTTTTGATTTTCATTTCCCTGATGAATAAGGACATTGAACATTTCTTTAAGTGTTTCTCTGCTGTTCTATACTCCTCTACAGAGAATTTTGTTTAGCTCTGTACCCCATTTTCTCTATCCAGCAGTGTATCAAAGCAGATGCTGAGGCTTATAACCACACTTTGGGCAGAGTACAGAGAATCTTATGAAGGAAGGATGAGATAGAAAGACCTGGAGGCAACAGGAGCTCCACAAGAAGAGCAACAGAACCAAAATATAAGGGGAAAGGGGGTCTTTTCTGAGACTGATACTCCAACCAAGGACCATGCATGGAGATAACCTAGAACCCCTGCTCAGATGTAGCCCATGGCAACTCAGACTATAAATGGGTTCCCTAGTAATGGGAACAGGGACTCTCTTACATGAACTCAGTGCCTGGCTCATTGATCATCTCCCCCTGAGGAGGGAGCACCCTTACCAGGCCACAGAAGAAGACAATGCAGCCAGTCCTGATGAGACCTAATAGGCTAGAGTCAGAGGGAAGGGAAGGAGGACTTCCCCTATCAGTGGACTTGGAGAGGGGCATGGGAAGAGATGAAGGAGGGAGAGTGAGATTGGGAGGGAATGAGGGAGCAGGCTATAGGTGAGATACAAAGTGAATAAATTGTAATTAATAAAAAAATAAAATTAAAATAAATAATAACAAAAAAAAGAAAGCTGCCAACTCCACAGCAGGTCTCCACTCACCTCCACCCCTAACCCAAACACAATAAGAGATTTCATTACTACCATGAACAGTAATTCAGGATTAGATTTATATGTAGTCAAAGACATAAAATTAGACTTCACAAAAGAGACTCCCCACAAATCTATATGGACTCCTTCCAACAAACTGCCCTGGCTTGGTATTAGACAAATCAAATTGAACTATGAAAGGAGTTTTTGTTTGTACAGATATATTTGATTCAGATTATGTTGATCAAATTCATATTATGGCTTATTACCAGGCACTCCAAGAAATTCCAGATCTAATTTGTTTGGGACAATTGCATATCATTCTTTATCCAGTTCCACAGATCCTTGATTATAGTTACCAAAATTATGAACTCTATTCCTAAAATGTATACTGGGCTCAGTATAGTACCTAATAGAAACTTTATATTTTAGTTTCTATCAACAAGCTCCCCATAAATGACATGAGAGACACGGAATCTAATGTGTCTATTACAGTTAAACTATCCTCGCCTTTGAATTGGCCCACTCACTCTCCGTTTTTAGACATTCAAGGGGTTAGTGGTAAAAGTATTATCCTACAAAGTGCAGAAACGTTATGTGTTCAAAAACAAAACTGCTATTTTTCAATCCTATATTTTTACCTTTGCCTTTATCTATTTGGGATAGAGACCTCCTGTCTGAGTGAGGTTGTGAATATCATTTTTTCCTAACAGCCACTGAAATACATCAACCCAAATTTCTTGGATAGAATGTAGCCCATTTGGGGTGGATCAGTCACTGGTTGAAGGCAACAAATTTAAATATTTGTATCAGCTAATTGAAGAAGGACTGAAGGACTTCAGGCTGACCATATAAAACCATCCATCAGCACCTGGAATGTGCCTATCATATATATATTCCCCAATCATCTGACAATGGAGGATTTTACATGACCCCCATCTATTAATGTTCATCTTCATCTCTTCGGCACCCTTCAGCCAAAGTTCTTGGAGTTCCCCTCCTGCCATGGTCCTTCAAAACTACAATATTATTATCATTATTATTATCATTGATTTAAAGGGTTGTGTTTCTACTCTCCCTTTACAACCTAAGGATACAAAAACAAGTCCAGCTATCACAGGTACAAGCTCAGTGAATTATCCTGTCACTGATCCTGTCCCTACCATCAGTTCCTCCATCCCACCATCTCAAAAAGAGTCAAGCCTTGTGATCTTCATCCTAATGATCTTTGGCAAATTGATGTTACTCACAAAATTTTATTTGGGCATTTTAAATGTGTTCATATTTGTGTTGATAACTTCTCATGGCTATCTATGCTGCCTCGCAAACACAAGTCTGTTCAAGCTCTTTGCAGATAATTACTGACTAGTTTCTCTGTAATGGAAGCTCTAAACTAGGTCAACACAGACAATGGCTTTCCTTACAGATTTAAAATTTTCTGTCTCTGTGTGTCTGCTTTGGGAAATTCATAACTCTCATGGCATTCCCTATAACCATCAAGGACAAGCCATAATTGAACAAGCTCACTTATTACTGAGAAAACAAATACTTAAAACAAAATGGGGGTGGGGTGGATAAGGGGTTAACTTCTTAGGACCAACTTGCCAAAAAGCTTACTTTAAAATTCTAAAAAGTCATTCCTCTCAATCTTACCCTGTTATCTTCAGAAAAAATATCACAAGAGAAAAGAATTTTTTTCCAAACTCATGATTTATAAATAAATAAATAAATCAATAAATAAATAAATAAATCTCCCTCAAGGATAAAACCAAGGTCTGAATCTTGTTCTCTTAATAACTTGGAACCTAGGCTACTCATTTGTCTTTTTTTTTTTTTTCTACTACAGGCTTTCTCTGGATTCTACCAAGATTGGTAAAGCCATACCAGGAAGTAACACCAGAAGATGATAAGCTGGTAACGAAAGAGGAACATGTTCTTGAATTTCAACCATTTATAAACTATGTGTCACTTCTAATTCTCATTCATTTACCAAACTTCTTCTCATTGCAATGATTTTTATTTCCTGACTTTAATTCTTAGGCAAATCCATGCCTTTACTCATGTTAATCAGACTTATCCTTGGCTTGGGGAATCTGCTACAGAACAACCCAATTATGATTATTGCAACTATCATAACTCCATGGTTATCATTGCCACAATAACCACAGCCTATCCAAATAGCAACAACTTTAAATTCCTATCTTCAAAGTAAACACCTTTAAATGGCGTTTGATAACTAGCTGGATCAACAATTCTAATTGATTTTCAGGATTATATCTTAAGATGTGGTCTTTTATGGGAATAGACATTCTATTTTTCTGCCTCTTCCTCAAGATCCTAATGTGCTTTCTCCAATTTTTCAAAAGAATCATCATGAGATGATACTGATTCAGGGTGCCCCTTCAGTATGAAATGCTTTGACCAGCTCTTCACAGTGACCACTTCCATAGACATGCTTCTTTAATTTAAAAAAAAAAAAAAAAGGAGGAGCTGTACTGCAAATTTTGAAAATGTCTCTTACATTCTAAGAGACGGGAACATTTTCTGGATCTCACAGCCAGAGTTAATAATATATCCTGAGATCACTTAAGACTTAATGTTGTTATTCTACTGTGTACTAAACCTGTTTGTTTGACCTGGTTTTATGAGAACAATATAATAGCCAAGCTTACTTGCCTTGGATTTCCCAACCTTTACAACCTAAGATAATGCATGGCTGTAATCTTAAGTTATGTACTCTTCCATGCTCCTGACCCAGAAGAAGTGTGTAATTTGCCAAAACAGCAAACACAGAGATTGAAAACAACCTCCTAAAATATATCATAAAGGCTGAAGGCACCATATATGACTTTTAGTTAATAAACAATGATGTTTGTAGTACTGTTGTCTGGGTATATTGGGGCCCTTGTAAAACTTTGTCAAATTTGTTTGTTAAGTATTCCATTCCTTCCCCATGTAATGCTTTTTATACTGTTCAATAAAGACAGAACGAAGCCCTTTGTCAGAAATTAACAAATACAGTCACATGACAGACACACGTAGACACAGGCACAGGCACAAGCACAGACACGGATTTACAAGATAGTTTTCTTTGTACAGGCAGATTCAGATTCATCATACAAGCAAAAATGAGAAGGAAGACACAGAGAGAACGAAGAATTCAATTTTAGAGAATTCAAATCTAAAATTTTTTCAAAGGGAAGTGCATTGTTAACTTTCTTAATATGACACTGATGCATTATTGATAACTCTGGAGTTAATCACTAATGTTTATAGTCCATGAGCACATGCATGCCTAGGTCACATGTTCTTGCATATGGATATGTTCACAAACATGTAGTGCTGTAGTGCTGACTACAGTCAAATATCCACACAAATGTATAGATTTAGCAATGTTCATTTCCAAGCACATTCACATACTCGCCTCATGTAATGGTGTTCATACATGTGCAAATTTTTAACGTGGCCACATGTTATCCACTCAAGAAAGATACAGACAACCACACTGATTAAACCAATTAAAAATATATGAGCTCTTTATTGGCTAGTGACCAAGAGTGGGCAAAAACTACAAAGACTGTAATTTACATCAAAGTTAGATGAGGGTCATAGTCATCTTGAAACGTTTATTTCTGGCAGAACATAGTAATTATTGCAAATATAACATAACAACTATTTTTTTTTACTTGTAGCCTTTTCATTTGTTTTACTTTAAATTTGTGTGAACATTATTTGGTTACTACATCTGGACCATAGTCACCGTCATGGAAATTGCAAATATATTTCCAAGGCAGGCATGACTGTTGACCTTAGTTACTTCACATTCCCACATTTCTTTTAGTTATTTTCTTTTTCCATTTATTTATTTATTTATTCATTCATTCATTCATTCATTTATTCATTCATTCATTCATTCATTTTAAGAGTCTGACCACAGTCTCCTACATCCTCTCCTTCCAGCCCCACCCTCAACACCCAATACCCTCAATCTCCCTGATCCTTTCTCCTCAGAGAAATGGAAGAGAGGATGAGTAGTGCAGCAGGCGATGCATCTCTAGGACAAGGGAGGCTCCCGGGAGTCTATGGAGGTGACCCTATCTGAGATTCATATCAGCTGGGGATAAAGAGCCTGAACTCACCACCTCCATGGCCAGATGTGACTTCCAGTGGAGACAGGACTACATCAGTCCACCCTTAAAACTTTTAACCCAAAATTTGCCTTGCCTACAAAAAGTGTAAGTGTAAAGATGGAACAGAGAGTGAGGAATGCCAAACTAATGACTGGACCAACTTGAGAACCACTCCATGGGAGAGAGCCAACGCCTGACACTATTAATAATACTCTGCTGTGCTTGCAGACAGGAACCTAGTATAACTGTTTTCTGAGAGGCTTCATCCAGTAGCTAATAGAAAAGATAATGAAAAAAGATTAAGAGATCCACAGCCAAACAATTGGCAGAGCTTGGGGAGTTTTGTTGAAGGAGTGGGAGGAAGAACTGGGGAAACTAGAGGAGTCAAGGACACCACAAGAAGACCTATAGAATCAACTAGCTTGAGCCCACAGGTGCTCACTGAGACTGAAACACCAATCAAAGAGCATGCATGGGCTGGACCTAGACCCTCTACATATATGTAACTGATATGATGCCTGGTCATCATGTGGGTCCCCTAACAATGGGAGTAGGGTCTGTCTCTGTCTCTGTTGCCTGCCTTTGGATCCATTTGCCCTAGCTGGGCTGTCTTGTCTGGCCTGTGGGAGAGGGTGTGCTTAGTTCTGCTGCAAAGGATGGGTTGGTATCTCTTGGAGGCCTCCTCTTCTCTGAAAAGAGGAAAAGGAAGAGAAAGAAGAAGATTAAGAAGAAGGAGAAGAATAAGAGGGAATGAAGAAAAGAGGAGTGAGGATGGGACAAAGAAGAGAGGAGGAAGAGGGCTGGAATCAGGCTGTAAAGTGATTAAATAAATAAATGCAGAAAAAATATTTTTAGAACTATAGTTGCACTTAAGTATTTTAAAATATATATTATAAGAATATATTTATAGTAACATAAATATATTTATTCATAATTGTTTATATATCTATTATTAAATAACATAAATATATATAATATTTTTAGAGCTATAGTTGTACTTATATATTAAGGAATATATTTGTAAGAGAAATATATATTTATAGAAATTATACATAATTGTATATTATATATATTTTTTTTCTATGGGGTTGAAGACAATAAAATGTCTCTCTCCACAAGCAGCTACCATAGGAAATTCTAATTCTTTGAGAGGAATGTGTGTCAAGTAATTACTGAAGTAAAAGGAAATATTTATTACAATGTCATAGAAACAAGACTATTGCCTTCATATATAAATATATATCATTTACATACACTGAATATATGTGTGTATATATATTAAAACCTGAGGATATACAAAGTTAAGAAAAAGAGATCATGAATTTGAAAGAATGCTGGTGTTCTATGGAAAAAGCTGGAGGTAGGAAAGAAAAAGGGGCAAATGATGTAATGATAGTATAATCTCAAAAAATAAAAAGTCATTAATAAAAAGATAGCAATAACTTTAATACAATGATATTCTGTGAGCAGGCTGGTCTATATGGTGACTGTCAAAACCATGAACTTGTATAATTGCTTTGCATCTCCTCAGTAACTAGACAGGAAAGTCCTACACAGTAGACTACAATATACTTTATGACATAAACTGACTTTTAAATAGAAACCTATGGCAGTTACTTAAATAAAAACACAAATTAAACCCTTCCACTGTGTTCATGAAAAATAAATGAAGCTCAACCATTTCAGTACAAAGTGTTTCATGCACAAACCTGTATTCACTACTGAATCCCTCCAGGGACGACACTGAGGAAATCTCTAGAATTATGTACATTTTAAAGACAACGATTTTAGACAAGATTTTGTCTATTATCATTATTATTATTATTATTATTTGAAGTTATGATAACACCATTCCCTTGAATTTTTGTTTTTTAATTTTAGTTTCCCATCACCACAATGATACAACTTACAGCCTTGATACAAAGTTCCTTCCATTCACCTAGTCATCAAGCACACCAAGGAATGGATTCTATGGTGTAGACAGAATTAAAATGAACAGTTAGATTGTTGAGGATTCCTGGTTCACAGCTCAAACCTCCACCATCCCATACATGCATTTCTTTTATTTTTTTTAATTAATTTTTTATTTTTTTATATTAATTACAGCTTATTTACTTTGTATCTCAGCTGTAGCCCCCTCCCTCATTCCCTCCCTATCCCACCTTCCATCCCTCATCTCCTCCTTGCCCCTCTCTAAGTCCATTGATAGGGGAGGTCCTCCTCCTCCTCCATCTAACCTAGTTTATCAGATTTCGTCAGGACTGGCTGCAATGTCCTCTGTGGCCTAGCAAGGCTGCTCCTCCCTAAGGGATGGGGGAGGGGAGGTCAAAGAACCAGCCACTAAGATCATGTCAGAGACAGTCCCTGTTCCCCTTACTGGGGAACCCACTTGGATACTGAGCTGCCATGGGCTATGTCTGAGTAGGGGTTCTAAGTTGTATCCATGTGTGGTCCTTGGTTGGAGAATCAGTCTCAGAAAAGAACCCTGTGTCCAGATATATTTGATCCTTATGGAGCTTTTGTCCACTCCAGGTTTTACTAACTCCCCCCTCTTTTACGTGATTCCCTGCACTCTGCCAAGGTTTGGTTATGAGTCTCAGCAGCAGCTTTGATACTCCGCTAGGTAGAGTCTTTCTTTAAACACACACAAGTGATGCACAAGAGTCATGACTCTCAAAATTGTGACTTTATTAACTGTTTCAAACATTAATACTTAAGGACATCCTCCCTAAGATCCTCCTTAGTGTTTAGTTTCTTTAGTTTCTTAGTGTTTAATGTAGATGGCTCTCTTATATTATACAGCTAATATCCACTTATAAGTGAGTTTATACCGTGCTTGTCTTTCTGTTTTGGACCCTAGGGAGGATGCTTAAATCTCATTCATAATGGCAAACAGGATAGGTACCAGAAGCAGTGAAAGAGAGGAAACTGAACGGGAGCCCACTATAGAGAGTCCCCTGAAAGGATACACCCAACAGGGTATCAAATCAGATGCTGAGACTCACTGCCAAACTTTGGGCAGAGAGCAGGGAGAAGAGAGGGTGGGACTTGAGAGTCATGGAGGGGACAAGAGCCTCACAAAGAGACCAAAAAAGCTAAAAGATTTGAACATAGGGGTTCCTGCAGACTGATGCACCAACTGATGACCATGTTTGGAGAGAACATAGATTGGCTGCTCAGTCTTCATGTGGATCTCCGAGGGAGGGAGCAGGGACTGCCTCTATCATGAACTCAGTTGACTGCTTTCTGATCACTCGCCCCTGATGATGCAGCCTTGCCAGGCTATGGAGGAAGAGGATCCAAGCAGTCCTGATGAGACATAACAAGCTATGGACAGATGGCAATAGTGGAGAACTCCCCCTTTCAGTGGACTAGGAGAAAGGGATGAGGGAAAGAGGGAGGGAGGGTGGGACTGGGGGGAGTTGAAGGAGGGGGCTTCAATCAGGATATATAATGAGTATATTGTGAAGAAAAAATTAAAATTAAAATAAAAAAAGAAAAAATACTTAAAGACAAAGGCACAACTCAGTATATAATTCACTGAATATATATATATATATATATATATATATATATATATATATATATATTACTTGATAGTGGCTCCACATATATATGGAGCCGCCACTATCAAGTATTTTTGTGAAACAGATTATTTGAAATGTTACAGTGGGAAGTTCATGATCAAATTATACATCAATTATATGACAAATCTATGTTGCATCTTCCAAAACCGAAACATCAACTATGATTTTATTCACTTGTATTCCTATTGGCTAATAAACAAAATCTGAAATAATTTTATATTAAATATGCTTAATTCTACTATATGTTCATGTTCCTGACAAAATTGTGATTTACCATGTAATTTAATTTATTAAAATAAAATTTTCATTAATTAATAATATTAATTTTTAAATAATGATTAATATAAGTCAAAATACTAAAGTTTTAATATTTTGAATATTAAAATACTCATCTTACTGAGTTAATGTAATTAATAGAGAACATTCCCCATTTCATGTTCACATGCATCTTGACCCATGGTGATTATAAAGGTGAATCTACATGGGTTTCCTTGAAGTCTGACAAATGTGGGTGGATACATGACCTGTATATTTAATATCAGATGATACAGTATGCTCCCTTAAGTCTATAGCTTCATATAAAATAACATTACATTGTCAAGTTCAGGAGCAATATAGTGACTATTATCAGTGCATGGGTTGACGGGGATATGTTAAAAATAAAACTCAAATAGTACAACACATACTGTGATCTAATCAAGCAAAAATTGTTTCTTACTAGATGTTATTATAATGTATTCTGTGTCCCCAAAAAAAGAAGCCAATCTTATTTGAACTGTGGTTTCTTAATACCTTGAACTATAAAACACAAGTGACTAAAGAATTGGGAAGGTATATCAAATTTTGAATGGGAGAAAACATTTTCTTGTATGTTACCTAGGACAGTGTTTTCATATTTTTCATAAATCAAACTGGTGCAGATATATATTCAGTCTTGTGTATTCAAACATTTCCATGATGAATAAAGGACCTTTTTTCATACAATATAAGAAATATGGCATTGGAGCTAAATTAACTATATAAACATGAGTCACTAGCTTTCACTCTAGCTCCAGATCGGACTAGCCTCAAACTCAGAGATCTACCCGCCTCTGTTTCCCATGCACTGGAATTAGAAATGCGCACCACCAATGCCTGGCTTCAGCCCCAAACCTGAATTCCTCTAATCCTCCTCCCTCCACTTTCTAAGTGCTGGGATTATAATCATGCACAGCCCTGCTAGGGATCAGAGCCTTTAATGCTAGGCAAGCTCTTTACCTACTGAACCACATCCCCAGCCAGAGACTGTATTGAGAAGAAGAGCGAGGGGAAAGAGATAGAAACAGAGAGAGATGGAGAAAAAGAGAGAAAGGAAGAAGGAGAGAAAGGAAGAGGAAAAGGAGGAAGAAGAACAAAAAATGAAAACCCAGTGACATATCTTATAATGAAAATTAATAATAATTCTAAATTGAATATCCTTGATAATCCAGCCAGGACATGAAGAATCTCACCAACACTAATTATGCTCTTAGGCATGTGCTCAAATTCCTGTTAGTATATAAAAGTAATAAGACATTATTTTCTATATACAACAACATTAACACATATTAATGAGTAAGCTAGAAAAATACATCAAGGATATCCCAAATGACTAGTCAGTTCATGACAACTATACATCGAACCTGAAATAGCTTTACCTCCAAAGCTAGCATCCGCTGTCTACCAGGTATATATCCACTAAGTATTTTCCTTTACCTCAAAAGTTACTGTGTACAAAATAAGTAAAAATATTACCTAACTGCATTCTTTTTTATTCTCTTACAAAGCATTTCATGCAAAGGTCCTTGTATGAAACCATTTATTATTATATGTATGTACATGGGTGTGGGGGAGGCATGTACAACAAAGTGTGTGTAAAAGTCAGAGAAAAACTCGCAAGAGCTGGTTATCTGCTTTCCACCATGGGATCTGCTGTTCAAACTCAGGTCACAAGGCCTGAACAGCAAGTGCCTTTCCCTGATGAGCCATCTCCCTGGTCCTGAAATATTTATTATAAAGATTGCATTTTTCTTTCTTTCTTTCTTTCTTTCTTTCTTTCTTTCTTTCTTTCTTTCTTTCTTTCTTTCTTTTTTACATTGTATTGGCACTTCCCTGTGACTATACTGTTTTATGTAGTTATGGTTCAAGTTTGAATTGTGAGTGACTTTTCTACTTCCTTCAAAACAAATTAGAGACAGAGAGGTCACAGAGGCTAGAAGGTATGTTTAGACTAACCTTCTCTGTTGTAACATTTGGAAGTCAGATGCAAAGCCATAATCTAACCATGGTGATAATCAACCAAATCACATATCTATAGAAAAACTTTAGTAAAGTTTAGTAAACTTTAGTAAAGTCTAAAGCAGTGTTTCTCAGCCTTCCTAATGCTCTGACACTCTAACACAGTCACCCCAACCATAATTTTGTTTCTATTTCATAATTATAATTTTATGAAGGATGTATCATATGTGACTCCCAAAGGTATCAATCCACAGGTTGACAACCACTGGTCTAAAGGCTCTGGTTTAAAATGGAATCCTAATACTATTCTCAGCACTGAGAGAACAGTAACAAGAAAAATACCTGCCCTGTGACTCTTGAGATGATCCTCAGAGATCACATGAGAACTATTGGAGGAGAACATCCTTTAGCCCATCTAGTAGGAGATACAAGAGTTCAACTAAAAAGGATTTTAGCTGGGTGTGGTGGCATACTCCTTTAATCCCAGCACCAGGAAAGACAGAAGCAGGCAGAGCTCTGAGAGTTTGAAGCCAGCCTGGTCTGCAAAGCAAATTCAGGACAGCCAAGGCTACACAAGAAAACCCTGTCTTGGGGATGGAGGTAGAAAAGGTTTTTTTGTTTTGTTTTTAATTAATTTTTTATTTTTTATATTAATTACAGTTTATTCACTTTGTATCCCAGCTGTAGCCCCCTCTTTCATTCCTTCCCAATCCCACCCTACCTCCTTCATCTCCTCCCATGCCCCTCTCCAAGTCCACTGATAGGGGAGCTCCTCCTCCCCTTCCATCTGACCCTAGCCTATCAAGTCTCATCAGGACTGGCTGCATTGTCTTCCTCTGGGACCTTGCTTTTCATCCCTCGGGGGAAGGAGTCAAAGATCCTTTCACTGAGTTCATGTCAGAGACAGTCCCTGTTCCCCTTACTAGGGAACTCACTTGGATACTGAGCTGCTATTGGCTACATCTGAGCAGGTGTTCGAGGTTATATCCATGAATGGTCCTTGGTTGGAGTATCAATCTCAGAAAAGACCCCTGTGCCCAGATATTTTTGTTCTGTTACTCTCCTTGTGGAGCTCCTGTCCTCTCCAGGTCTTACTGTCCCCCACCCCCTTCTTACATATGATTCTCTGCACTCTGCCCAAAGTTTGGTTATGAGTCTCAGCATCTGCTTTGATACACTGGAAGAAGGAGAAAACAAGAAACAGGACAGGAGCCTACCACAGAGGGCCTCTAAAAAAATACCCAACAGTGTATCAAAGGAGAAAAGAGTTTTTATATCTGAAAAGTTAGTTCTTCAGAAAGTTACAAAATGGTGGTTCATTAAATAATAGTAAAAGTACATTTTATAAGTTTTTATGGCTTAATGATAGAAAGGACCAGAGGACTGGACAGGACTGGAGGTCCAGGTGTGGCCCTGTAATCTTGACACTTGTGGAGATGGAGGCCTGGGGAGTAAGAGTTCAAAGCCATTCTTGGCTACATAGTGAGTTTGAGGCAAGCCTAAAATACATGAGACCCTCACAAAATAATAATAATAATAATAATAATAATAATAATAATGAAAATATCTGTTTGTAGAAGAAGCTTCTGTATGGTTACAAGGCTGAAGCAGCAAAGCCTACTGTATCAGGTCATATAGATGGTACATATGATATGAGTTATAGTGTATTTCTGGCTTTCTTCTGGGCATTTATACTTTTGGCAAGTGCTAGACAGAATGCCCGTGTGCTCTGTGATCCTATTCCTGAGAATATTGAGCAAATGTCTACATACCCCAAACACTGAAGTGATGACAAACCAAAGTAAGAATACTGACAAAATCCAGCTTGGTGAACCAAAGAGTTTCATTGGAATTACTTAAAGGAGTATGGGCGAGGGGTTACTTACAGAGCATAGATGATTCAAAGATAGCCACATTACCAAAAGCCCATTCCAGCAATGAGTAACAGCTCACAGAAGCACAAAACTTGGAGTTCACTGTACAATTTTCAGCCCATGTGGACTGGTTGGAGAGTGCGTCTTCCAAGCATGTCAACTGGTTTCTGCCTCTTTCAGGCAGCTTGGCTCATCTGAGATTGTCTCTCATTATTTGTATAGCATGTATTCTCTTGGGGAAAGAAAAACTTACTGTATCTGGTCAGTATTAGAGACTTCATGAAGATTTTGAATTGTTTACTTCCTGAGTTTCAATAACAAACTTCCCTACAAGATAAAATACTTTATCTGGAAGAAAATTGCTACCCAACATCATGTGACCACCAGTCACAGCAGTCTTGGGTCCTGGGTCTAGTAGGATAGTTCAGTATGTAAAGGTGCTTGCTGCTGAGCCTGATGAACTACATTTGATCACAGGGTCTTGCAACCTGTTATCTGAGCTCCACATGTATATAATGGCAGATATACACATACATGTGCACATATATGCATGCAAATGTATGTGCTCTTAGATAGATAAATAGAGAGAGAGAGAGACAGACAGACAGACAGACAGACAGATAGATAAAAATATAAAATAAAATAATAAAATCCTGGTGCTAAGTGTCTCTAGGTGGCACCAGCAGATGCTCCTGCATGTGTGCCTTCTTTTTTCCTTGCTGGACCAGGGAACATGTTGCTAGCCTTCCCCACCTCTACCAGGCCAAAAAAAAAAAAAAAAAGGATAAAAAGCTAGTGTTGTTTTGTTTTCTTTCCTTTGCTGGTCCAATTATATGCCTTTTTGCTGTAATGAAACTGAACCAGGAAAACAAGTCTACTATGAGTCCTGGGAATTATATTTAACAAACTGCCTGGTATGTTGAGGCTTCTATAACTTATATCATCTTTCTTTTATAGAAATAAAAGCTATTATGTTTACATTAAATATTTCCAGGTCACAAGACATAAAGAGAGTTTTATTCACATTCTTTTATCAAAGAGAAAGTTGTCTTTGAAAGGCACAGAAAATTCTTAGCAGCCTTGTTTAGACCAAATTAGTTGTTTTTGTTTTTGTCTTTTTTTTTTGTCCTGATTCTCACAGTGGAATCTTTCCTCCTTCCCCCCATGCTATGAAGGCAAGCTGTTGGGGCTACTTTATAAGTAAATAGGTCATAAGCTGCACTCCATTCAAGAGTGACGTGCTTATGAAAGCATCTGTTTGTTCCGCAGAGTGAGCGCTGGCTCACTTCAAATATTGTTCTCAGCTGAGATCAGAATTCCAAGAGGGTACACATTGAACATTTTGTTTTAAACACAGTATCTTAATTGTGTCACTTTTTCTTTCTTCTTTTGTGGTACTGAATGAATCCATAGACTTATGCATGGTAGGCAAGTGCTTTCCAGTAGAAATATAACCTCAGCCCTATTTTTTTATTTAAATTTTATGTGATGGGTGTTTTGCCTGCATGTGCATCTGTGCGTTACATGTCAACCTGATATCTGTAGAGATCAGAAAGGAGCATCAGATAGACAGGATCTGGAGTTAAAGATGTGAATGTGTGTGCTCATAGACAGACAGACGGACAGACAGACAAACAGATGGATACATGAAAAATATCAAATGCAAAATAAAATAATAAAATCCTGGTGCTGAGTGTCTCTAGGTGGCAACAGCAGATGCTGCTGGATATGTTTTCTTTGCTGAAGAAGGGAACATGTTGCTAGGTCTCCCCACCTCTACCGGGCTAAAAGAAAAAAAAAAAGAGGGTAAAAAGCTAGTGTTGTTTTTTGTCTGTTTTTGTTTTTGTTTTTTCCCTTTGCTAGTCCCATTATGTGCCTTTTTTTTAATTTTATTTATTTTTCTTAATTACAGTTTATTCACTTTGTATCCCCCCATAAGCCCCTCCCTACTCCCCTCCCAGCCCCGCCCACTTACCCCCTTCTTCACGAATGCCCTTCCCCAAGTCCACTGATAGGGGAGGTCCTCCTCTCCTTCCTTCTGATCTTAGTCTATCAGATCACATCAGGAGTGGCTGCATTGTCATCTCCTGTGGCCTGTAAGGCTGCTTCCACCTCAGGGAGAGTTGATCAAAGAGCAGGTCAATCAGATTATGTCAGAGGCAGTCCCTGTTCCCATTACTATGTAACCCACTTGGACACTACACTGCCATGGATTACATCTGCGCAGGGGTTCTAGGTTATCTCCATGCCTGATACTTAGTTGGAGTATGAGTCTCTGGGAAGACCCCTGTGTTCAAATTTTCTAGTTCTGTTGCTCTCCTTGTGGAGTTCCTGTCCTCTCCAGATCTTACTATTTCCCACTTCTTACATAAGATTCCATGTATTCTGCCCAACAGTTGGCCATAAGTCTCAGCATCTGAGTGAGCTGTCCCAGAAGCAGAAAGACACACACAGTATATACTCACTCATATAGACATATAACATAGGATAAACCTACTAAAATCTGTACATGTAAAGAAACTAATCAAGAGAGAGGACCCTGACTAAAACGCTCAATCCCCATCCCAAAAGGCAAAGAGGATGGACATCAGAAGAAGAAGAAAGCAGGAAACAAGTTAGGAACCTGCCACAGAGGGCCTCTGAAAGGCTCTGCCCTGCAGACTATCAAAGAAGATGCTGAGACTTATGGCCAACTGTTGGGCAGAGTACATGGAATTTTATGTGCCTTTTACTATAATGAAATTGAACCTGGAATACAAGTCTACTGTGAGTCCTGTGAGTTATATTTAACAAACTCCCTGGTATGACAAGGCTTCTATAGCTTATACCATCTTTCCATTAAAAAAATAAAAGAGCTATTATGTTTACATTAGATATTTCCAGGTCACAAGACATATAGATAGTTTTATTCACATTCTTTCATCAAAGAGAAAGTAGTTGTGAATTTCCATGAGAGTTCTGAGAATTGAACAATAGTTATCTGCAAGAGCATCCAGTGCTCTTAACGACTGAACTATCTGTCCAGTTTCTCTCTGTCTTTTTTTAAATGATGCTATAAACTTATAGAAGTCCAAATGGAGTCATACACCTTAGTGAAAGAGCTAAAACTGTAAGTCTGTCAGAAGACAATGTGGGGGTAAATCTCAAGAAAAGGGGAACAAAGCAGAAACTTGAATGGTGATAATTAAACAGTTAAAAAAGTAAACAATTTGAACAAGGTTTTTCAGGAAAAAAAAAGATATACATATAACTACTCAATACATGAAAAGACACCATTGTTACTCATCAGGGAAACGTACATGAATCATGCTAACATATCACTTTACACCCTGAGGATGGTTAAAATAATAGCAACTGTTCATGAGCATGTGGAGAACTAGTCTGCTACTTCCTCAAAGTTTTAAGCATGGAGAGAGACACAAGGCTGATAACCTGAGTTCAATGCCTGGTACCAAAGAAAAAGTGGAAGGAAAGGACAGACTCCATGCACACACATACACACACACACACACACACACACACACACACACACACACCATACACACATAATATAGTGAATCAAAAAACTTAAATGACAATCATTGAGTTCTATGACCCAGAAATTTTAATCTTAGGTAAATACCAGGAGAAACAAAAAGCAGAGCTGACAAGTTGGGTCAGTGTTTAAAATCACTTGCCTCTCGAGCCTGATTGACCAGAGTTTAATTCCTGGAACCCTTGTAAAGGTGGAAGGAGAGAACTGATTCTTAAAAGTTGTCTCTCACCTCCATAGGCATGCCTTCGTTAACATTCACACACATCATCCATACATTCATAATAATGATAAATAAAAGATAAACTAAAAAAAATAAGATTTTACACTTAAAAAAAAATATATATATATATAGACATTCATACTGACAGTGATCACAGTGGCCACACAGTAGAAACAACCGAACATTCATTAACTGATAATGGATAAACCAAACATTTTCACATAGTAGAATATTATCCAGTCATAAGAAGAACAAAGTACAAATATGTGTTTGCTACATCAACGACAGTTCAAAGATGCCAAATAAGGGTCAGGTATGATGGTACATGCCTTTAATCTCAGTATTCAGGAAGCAGAAGCAGGTAGATCTCTGAGTTCAAGGCCAGCCTAGTCTGCTATACCTATTGATTAATTCTACTGGGCTTGAACAATGGTTCAGGGGTCTCAAAGGAACCAGATTCATCCCTGTACCTACATGTCTGCTCACAACCATCTATAACTCCAATCCCCAGAGATCTGACCTCTTTTGCTAAAGTCTATATGCTTATGTTACACACACACACACACACACACACACACACACAGTCAAAATACCCATACACATAAAAAGAAAATAATTAAAAAATAAACTCATCTTTTTATATTTTACAATTTATTCATTTTATATCCCAATTGTAGCCCCCTCTTTCAACTCCTCCAGGTACCCCCTCCCTCCTTCTCCCCCCAACCCTTTTCCCCTCATCCACTGAAAGGGGGAGATCTCCTCCCCTGCCATCTGACTAAATGCATCTTTTAAAAAATGAAAAATGTAGTTTTCAATGCCAAATCAAAAAAGTCAGCCACAGAAAAAAAGCACAGACTGTATGAACACGTTCATTTCAAGTGTCCAGAACCAACAAACCATGGGGATATAAAGGAAGCTAACAGTTATTTAAGACTCTAGGGTGATCCAGGCATGGTGACAAATGCCTGTGATCCCAGCACTGCACTCCAGGAAGCAGAAGCAAATATCTGTGAGTTCAAGGCCAGCCTGGTCTACAAAGTGAGTCCAGGACAGTGAATGCTACACAGAAAAACCCTGTCTCATAAAGAAAGAAGGAAAGAAAGAAAGAAAGAAAGAAAGAAAGAAAGAAAGAAAGAAAGAAAGAAAGAAAGAAAGAAAGAAAGAAAGGAAGGAAGGAAGGAAGGAAGGAAGGAAGGAAGGAAGAAAGAAAGAAAGAAAAGACTCTAGGGTGGGGGAAGTTGTGAAGAGGACAGAGCAAATCAAGGAGTTCAACTAGTGAAACAGTACAAGGAGTACCTTATAAACTGTGTGATGATGCACAATAGTAATCCCAGAGCTGCAGAGGTCAAGAAATAAGAAGTTCAAGGTCATTCTCTGCTATATAGCAATCTAAAGCCAGCCTAAGATCCATGAAATATCCTGGCCCAGCCGCCCAATTTTTTAAGAAAAAAAAAAAAAAAGAGCAATGAGGTTCAGTGAGAAGACTCAGTGTGTAAAGGTGCTTGCTACTAAGCCTGACTAACGGAGGCTGGTTGATCCACACAGTGGAAGGAAAAAACCTACTCCTCAAAGTTGTCATCTAACCTCCACAAATGAACAGTGGCAGGAACATCCCCTGGCTCCCCCCGCAAAAAAAAAGAAGAGAAAGACAGCAAAGAACAAACATAAGTAGGAGACATATAACAAGTTTATTGCAAGGACATGGCTTTTTGGCAGTCTAAGGCATGCATGCCTGAACCCATAGGACAGGTAGTTTGAAACGACAGGTGAGAGGTTCTTAAGCTGAAATTGCAGTCTGTTGCGACCCACGTAATCGTTTCGCCAGCAAGAACGCACGCGGACAACAGGATCCTTCTGCAGCAAGCTTTATTACAGTCAAGTGATAAAAGGAGGAAGACCCCGAGCCCCGAAGTGGCACTGTTTATATAAGCCCTGCTCGCACCAGAGTGGTGTGAGATGACGTATCATCCCCTGATTGGCTGCTCACCCATCACCCCATATGACACCCCGGGCTGGGCAGTGACTTGGCGCGCCTTCGCCTTAGCACATGCGCAACTCCACGTGTTTACCAGGATGAGAGCCGGATGCCAGCGCCATCTTGTAATGGCGACCAAACCCCGGCTCTCCACAGCAGTCCAATAGCAGAATTTCTGTGGAAAACCTTTCACCTGATTGAATCAGGCCCTCTTAGATGCACTCAAATAACTATAGACTTTAATCACATCTGTAATATACCTTTCACAGCAGTCCTGAGATTACAGTTTTGTTTTTGTTTGTCTGTCTTTTGGATAGAATCTTATTGTATAACCCAGGCTGGCCTCAAATACATGGTCCTCATTCCCTAGCCTTCTTAAAGTTGGGCATCACCACAGCTGACTAGATTAGCGTTTGATTGAACACCTGGAAACTGACACCAAATTGACAAATGAACTGATCATGAGGAAGGGAAACTGGGAAATGACTTTTTTGATGTTGCTATTGTTTTTTAGAGATGGGGTTTCTCTGTGTAGCCCTGGCTGTCCTGAAAGTAACTTTGTAGACCAGGCTAGCCTAGAACTCACAGAGATCTATCTGCATCTGCCTCCCAAAGTGCTGGGATCAAAGGCATGTGCCATCACTGCCTGGCTAGAGAGTTGCTTCAGAGCATTTCTTTGTTTGTCTGTTTGTTTGTTTTAGGGTGGGGATAATTGATAATGATTCCTCTAAATAATTGAAAAATGAATTGTATACTTTAAATGGGACATGTGTGGTATAAGAATTATATATCAATAAAATGTTTCATATTTTCAGATTGTGTTTATGGCACAGTAGTCAAGATAGGAAGATGTGCATGAGTTTGAGGCCAGTCTAGTCTTCTACAGAGATAATTGTAGTGAGACCTCGTCTCAGCAGACAAGGTTGGTCAGAGATGAGTGTGCACACCTGCATTTCTAGGACTCAGGAAGCCAAGGGCAAAGAGTTGGGGGTATTGAGGGTTGTCTGGGGTGAAGCAAGGATCTATATTTAAAGCCAGTTAGTCCTGTGCTTGTTGATTCAACACTTTGCCAGCATATGCAAGGTCCTATCTTCCATACCCAGGACTGTCAAAAACTCTCACACAACAAAAGTCTACTCTGGTCCTGATTGAGTCACAACCTTTTCAAACAAGGAATCCTGACTTAAATGTTTTTTTTTTCTAAAGTTTCCATGGGTGACTCTGAATTAATACTTCTGTTTGTAAAAACTAGGGGTTTGAAGGAAAAAAATTTTTAATTGTTCAGTGTATTTGCTAATAAGTGCTTCTGTATGTTTGTGGGTTTGTTTGCTTTTTTGTTTGTTTTTCAATTAAAGTTTGACATCTGCTTCTGGGTAAATGAAAAAAAATCAAATATTGGTATTCATTAGTAGCAAATGCTTTTAACTATTGAGTGATCATCCACAGCTTCCATCTATTATGTTTAAATGTAAAATCATAGAAGTAAGGAAACTTAGTGCCAGTAATCTCAGAATCCAGGAAGTGGAAGTAGGAGGTCAAGGTCATTCCCCACTATGTAGTGCATTTGAAGTCAGAAGTAAGCAGATTAAGTCAGTTCCAGAAATAGCAAAAACCACATTTTCTCTTATTTGTGGATCCTAGATATTATACAGATACATGAAATCATATATACATATATATGTGCCTACATAAATATAGCATGAAAGAAATAAATGTGTTTAGGGGTATATAGGGAACTAACAGGAGGGAAAGGATAGGAAAGGTAGGATATATGGGGAGAATATATGCTCAAGGTACATTATATAATTATTGTCCTTATGAAAATCAGTGCCATGTGCAATGAACATATGCCAATACAAATACTAACAATAATAATAGTATCAATAAATAGAGTATATCAAGAATTGTATAGATGCAAGACAAAGTAAGTTCCTTTGGTCCTATCTATTAATAATTTAGAGATGATGACATTAAAATTCATCACAATTAAGTGCTGTTCCTAAGGCCATGGAACTTGAAACTGAGAGAAAACAAAGTTTTGTGATTGTGAAATACAAGATTTTTTTCCAGGCAATTATCTTTTTTTTTTTTTTTTTTTTTCATAACTAATCCTTTGGGGAATCAGATAAGCTGAACAAATCTTACAAAGTTTCTAACCTAGTGGTGACTTACAAAACAGCATGTACTAAGATTGCAGTAGATATAACCTTTCACCAGCCTGGAGGTAGAAGTGTCCCTTTCCTACAATTGAACTAATTATTCAAACACAGAGACTCAAATGATCAGGCAATCTATCCCCATGTTTGTTCACTCCACTTTCTACCAAATTTTACTTAGGAACCCTGGAGTTGACTCATTCAGAATGAATCAGGTCTAAATGGAATGTGGCTATTTCTACCTGGCCACCACTGAAAATTAGTCATTGCAAGGACAAGTGGCTGAGGTTACCATTGCTGATGTAATCATGGACTCATCCATTATCCTAAAGAGAGTCCCAAGACATACTTATATGCTTCCTACCTCAGAGACATACTGCCAAACCTGTTGGCACTAAAAATGACCATAGCAATTAGTGGCTACACATGTTTTTGTAACCTCTCCTCTATTACTATTCAGATTGCCCTTAATAATTTTATCCTAATGCAGTGGTTCTCAACCCCTTGTGATGGGAGGGGGTCAAATGACATTTTCACAGGGATTGCATACCAAATATCCCTCATATCAAATATTTATATTACAGTTCAAGACAGTAGCAAAATTACAGTTATGAAGTAGCAAAGAAAATAATTTATGGCTGGGAGTCACCATAACAAATGAGGAACTGTATTAAAGATTCTCAGCATTGGGAAGGTTGAGAACTGTCTGTCCTAATGGATTAGACCTAAAAGAAACACCACATGATGTATGAAAAGAGGTCATAACCTTTTACCTAGCTGTTTCTTAGTCTGCTCAGATTTTAATCGCCATTCTGTGAGAAAGGCCAGGCTGCAGAAAAGCCACTGACTGACAGGTTTACATCAGTATGGATGGCATACATATCAGATATGTAGGTGAATGAATTTTGTCATTATTCCTTCTGGTAGTACAGGGCTTTCTGGTCTTCCAACAGAACACTATGAGATGTGCAAATTGCCCTACCACACTGTAAGAAAAACTAGCAACATCAGAACAGTTTTTGAGTCAGGGTCTTACGCAGCCCAGCCTAGCTTTGAACTCATTATAGAGTCCAAGATTATTTTAACTCCTGATCCTCCTTACTTCACTTTCCATGTGGTGAGACTACGAGAGTGTGTCACCATGTCCAGTTTATGTGGTGCTGCGGACTGAACCTAGAGTTTCACTCAGGCATTATACCAGCTGAGTAACAGCCACAGAATGCAAAAGGTGAGGATCTTTCTTTGGCATGACAAACATGATAAATGAGAGAGCAGAGAGTATTAGATTTATGCTTCCAAATCTGGGGAAAATTTTTTATGCAGCTGTAGTAATTGGCCCACACACTTTCCACCTATGGGAGTTTGCACCCTGACACTGGGGTCACCAGTCCAGACACTCCTGACTTTATTGCTGTTAAGAGCCTAGTCAAATATTAACCTTAAAACAATCTTTCTGACGCCTTGTAGGGGAGAATTTATCTGCTCCTGCATTCTGGTGTAGCATTTGCTATCTTGTATGAAAGCCATGAACTCTCTTTCATGCACTCACACATTATATTGCCTCTTTTCCCCACCACCTGATATGTGACAAGACTATCAAATGCCTAAGCATGAATCATAGAGTTAAAAATTAACAGCTTTTTACCATTTTGTATATGTTTGTCACTTTACACACACACACCTGGATATGTATGCTTATTTTTTTCTCTGAAATCAGTTTGTATATGAGATACAATGCCATAATATACATCCTTTAAAAGGGAGGAGGGAAGATATTCACACTAAGTAAAATAAAGAGAAAGAGACAAATACTATCATCCTATTTATAGGAGAAACCTAAAGTAGTAAAACTGATGAAGACAGAGAGAGGAATGGTACAGGCTCAGGGTAGAGCTCAGTTGGTATAGTGTTTCCTTAGTATGCTGGAAGCCATGACCTCAGCACCACATAAACCTGGCAGGGTTGGGATCTCATTACTTGGAAAGTGGGGGAGGGGAGAGCAGAAGCTCAATGCTACACAGTGAGTTCAAAGCCAGTCTCAGAGACATAAGACACAATCTTAAAAAAGAGACAGAGAGAGTGTTGTGAGATGAATAGTGCTGATAATATGTACTTGCTTAATGCCTCTGGAGTGTACTTTTAAAAGTGTTTATTATGGAAAAGCTGGAGAGATAGCTCAGTCTTTAAGGAGCACTTGTTGCTCTTGCGTTCACCCACATGATGGCTATCAAGTCTCTGTAACTCCAATTCTAAAGGATCTTACACCATGCACATGGTGTACAGACATATGGGCTGGCAAAAATACCTGCACATAAAATAAAAATAAATAAATCTTTTTACAAATAGTGGTTGATATACATCCAGAGATATAGCTTAGTGGAGAAATACTTTCTCCACTAGCATTTATAAAGCCCTGAGTTCAATCTTAAGTACTGGTTTTATTTATTAAAAGTGGTTTCAGCCCGGGGTCTCCGCATGCTGCAGCTGACCCCAGGAGCCCCCGCCGCCGCCCTCCCTGTGGAGCTAAGCCCTAGAACCAATCCTAGCCAGGGGCCAGGTTCCAACTGGCAGGCGTCCAGGAAGTGGCTGTCGGCACAGGGAGGGGCCGGAGTGCACACCCCAGCCGCAGCTATGGCAGACAGTGGGGGTGGAGTGGTGAGGGCACCGATGACGATTGCCTGGTGAGCCAGCAAGGGAAGGTCACAGTCAAGTATGACTGCAAGGAGCTATGGAAGCGCCTCATCCTGGAAAAAATGGATCTTAGAACAGCTCACACGTCTTTAACACTGCCAGGAAGTGGAGATCCCAGAGTTCGAGATGGATGTGAATGAACTCTTGGACAAGGAAAGTGATTCTGGGCTGCTAGAATCAAGGAGCTGTTATTTGACTGTTACAAACCCACTGAGGCTTTGATCTCTGGCCTGCTGGAAAAGATGGCATGCAGAAGCTGAGCACACCCCAGAAGTAAGGGTCCTGACTCAGATGGTTATGGCTCCCACAGGACAATTGCTACTCCACAACCTTGTAACAGCAGCAATACCAGAGGACCCTGTAGGCAGGCCTGGTGCCCTGAGCAGGGATCCCTATGCCACTGCCTAGGAGCCACTTCCCTTGCCCTCAGTTTTCCATTTTGGGGCTTTATTTTAATTGTTATTGAACTGATGGGATTTGTGTGTGTGTGTGTGTGTGTGTGTGTGTGTGTGTGTGTGTGTGTGTGTGTGTGTGTGTTTATATTTACTCTGCGGCATAGGTCCTTTAAAAATAAAGCAAGGAGAGCCTTTGGAGAAGAAGGAAAAAAAGTGGTTTCAATGGCCAAACATGGTGGTGTTAGCAGAACTCAGGAGGCTGAAGCAAAAAGATTATGAAGTTAGCCTGAACCACACAGTAAGACTTTCTCAAAAAAAAAAAAAAAAAGGCTAAAATGTTAAATGTTAGGTCATGTGAATTTTATCACATAAGAAATTTCAGGGTTTTTAATATTACCTTTTTATTGCAATGTTAGAATAGAATCCAAAACTGTTTATGTTAGACAAGTGCTCTGCCACTGAGCTACACACCCACCCCAGTTTTCACACAACCTGTTATATCTTAATATCACCAAGGAGTTATGCCACCTATGCCAGAAGCTCGTCTCTGGAAGGAGCTGCACTGGTGCCTTCTAGAAGGTTTTGTTTCTTCCTCATGAGACTTCTGTGGAAGGGGAAGAAGGCACGTGCTCAGTGAACCACTGCTTCTCTTTCCCGTCACATGCTGCTCAGAGACTCTGAGTTGAAAGTTCATCCCTGATAAGTGAATTCCAACTTCTGCATCTTAAAGTAGCAATAACTCTTTTTGCATTCTTCAACTTGTGTTTTTTCAGGGCAGCAGTTATAAAGTTTTGTTTTCTTTGTTATCCCCTTGACCATTATTGCAATAGGAATCATACCTGAAGATGTTTTCCTATTGACTCACTCAGAAAAAGGGATTTGGGGGCTGGAGAGATAGTTAAGTGATTAAGAGCCCATATGAGTCTTGCAGAAGACCTAATTTTGGTTCCTAGCACTCACTTCAGGAAGCCTATAGCAATCGTTTAAATTCTAGCTATAGGGTATTCAACCTCTTGTTCTGGCTGTTCCATGCACCTACACTGTCTACACACACACAAACACACACACACACACACACACACACACACACACACACACAGTCTCTCTGTCTCTGTCTGTCTCTCTGTCTCTCTGTCTCTCTCTCCACACACACACACACACACAAATAAAGAACTTAAAAATAAGATAAGCATGGTGTCCCATGCTCTTGATCCTAGTACCATAAAGACACAGCCAGGTGAATGAATCTCTGTGAGTTTGAAGCTAGCCTGGTTTACACTGTGGGTTTCAATCCAGCCAGGGCTACATAGTGACACTCTTTGTCAAAATTAGTCAGTCAAGTTAGGGGAGTGGGGGATATCTCTGACATTGACCGTGTTGCCTGCTTTTTGATGACTTCCCCTTGATGGGACTTCCCTACCAGGCCACAGGGGAGGAAGCAAAATTCAATCTTCATATGAATAAATAAGCTGGGGTGTCTGAGTTAGGGGGCTCCCCTATTCTAAGGCGCCTCTTTCAGAATAAGGGAGAGGAGATAAAGGAGGGAGGATAGGACTAGAAGAAGAAGATGGGGCCTATGACTGAGATGTAAATTGAATTAATTAATCTAAAAAATAATAAAATAAAATAAGAGAAAGAAAGACGGGCACCAGGAGTGGTAGTTCACACCTGTAATCCCAGCACTTGGGAATTCAGAGTCTGGCGAATCTCTGTGAGTGTGCGGCCAGCTTGGTTTATAAAGTGAGTCCAGAACAACCAAGTATACACAGAGAAACCCTGTCTCTAAAAACCAAAAAAAGAAAAAGAGAAAGAAAGAAAGAAAGAAAGAAAGAAAGAAAGAAAGAAAGAAAGAAAGAAAGAAAGAAAGAAGGAAGGAAGGAAGGAAAGAAAGAAAGAAGGAAGGAAGGTTATTTTTTAAAAATTTGGGGGGAGGGGTATTTTGTAACCTGAAATTTTTCCTTTTGTATTTCTGCTTAAAACAACATGTATTTAGCTCTCTAACCCATTTTTAAATTGGATCACTTGATTTGTTGCATTTTATCTTCTTGAGTTCTTTATATGTACCGGATATTAGTCCCCTGTCAGATATAGGGTTGGTGAAGATCCTTTTCCAGTCTGTAAGCTGTCGTTTTGTTCTGACGACAGCCTCCTTTGCTTTGCTAAAAGAAGTTTTTCAGTTTCATGAGGTCCCATTTATTGATTGTTGATCTTAGAGCATATGCTGTTGGTGTTCTGTTCAGGAAGTTGTCTCCTGTGCCAATGAGGTCAAGGCTCTTCCCAACCTAGATTCCCTGTTCAAAGGAAGCCCACTGGCTGCTCAGTTTCCAAGTGGGTTTCCTAATAAGGGGTACAGGAGCTACCTCTGGTGAACTCAGTGATCACTTCCCCGTGGTGGGGGGGGGGGGCGTTGCAGCCTTGCCAGGCTACAGAGGAGCATGACGCAGCCAGCCTTGATGAGACCTAATAGGCTAGGGTCAAATAGAAGGGGAGGAGGTCCTCCCCTATCAGGAGACTAGGGAAATGTCATAGCAGGAGAAGAGGAAAGGTGGATGGGACTGAGAGGAGACAAGGGGCTGCAGCAGAGATACAAAGTGAATAAATTGTAATAAATAAATATATAAATAAAATTAAATTTTAAAAAGAGTATAACGATGAAGGGCATGCAGTGATAGAGAGCTCTGATGTGAGATCCTGAGAGTCCTTCATTGAATTAAAGGAGAATTGTATTGATTTCAAAATTAAAGCAGTATATTTTTGAAATATCAAATTGAGACCATCCGGTAAGTATGTGAAAACTGGAATAGAATTTAGTTGACAAATAAGAGTTAGTTAACAAATAAGCTGAGTTAAATAAGGAGAGACCAGAGAAACAGGATCCCAAACCCATACCCTGTTACCTTTAGTGTTTTGAAATTTTTAATTGAAATAACATTCTGTTTTAATTATAGAACCTGATACATAATAAACTGCTTTAATCTTTAAAAAAAATCTAATTGGGCTACAGAGATAGCTCAGTGGTTAAGAGCTGGTATTGCTCTTACAGAGGACCTGGGTTCAGTTTCCAATGCCCATTTCAAGTGGATCAAAGTTCCCTATAACTCCAGTTTTAAGGGATCTGGCACTATCTGACCTCATGTACACAAAAAACACATATACATAATGCAAAAAAATTAAAGTCTTAAAATATATCAAATCAATTTATTATAGTGTTATTTAATAAGTTAATTGAATTGCTATACATAAAATGGCTCTCACTGGGCCTCTTTATTAGAGTGACATGTCCTTTAAACAATGTGTAGCAATCCCTGAAACACTGTTGTGATGCCCAGGGAAGACAGGGCAACCTAGAAGTCCAACAACTTCCCTAAGATCATCCAACTTATGGAGGACTACCCAAAATGCTTCACTGTGGGAGAAGAGAATGTGGGCTCCAAGCAGATGCAGCAGATCCACATGTCCCTTCGAAGGAAGGCTTTGGTGCTGATGGGCAAGAACACTATTATGCACAAGGCAACCGAATGGTCCCTGGAGAACAACCCAGCTGGAGAAACTGCTGCCTCACATCTGGGGAAATGTGGGCTTTGTGTTCACCAAGGAGGACCTCACTGAGATTAGGGACATGCTTCTGGCCAATAGGGTGTCAGCTACTGCTCATGCTGGTGCTTTGGTCCTGTGTGTGGTAACTGTGACAGCTCAGAACACTGATCTTGTGTCTGAGAGTATTCTTTCAGTATTCTTTCTTCTAGGTTTTAGGCATCACCACTAAAATCTCCAGAGGTAATTGAAATTCTGAGTGATGTGCAGCTGATGAAAATGGGAGACAGCCAACAAAGGAGCCAGTAAGGCCACACTGCTGAACATCTCGGCCTTCTCCTTTGATCTGATCCTCTGGTAGGAGTTTGACAATGGCAGCATTTATAACCGGGAAGTTTTTGACATCACAGAGCAGACTCTGCCCTCTCGATTTCTAGAGTGCATCCAAAATGTTGCCAGTGTTGATGTGCAAACTGGCTACCAACTACCAGGGATTACTACACATTGTTTAAGTGCCACATTCTTGTCCTCAGTGGATACTAGCCGATCCTGGCTTTGTCTGTCAAGAGACTGACTACACCTTCCCAGTTGCTGAAAATGTCAAGGCCTTCTTGGCTGATTCATCTGCATTTGTGGCTGCTGCCACCACTGCAGCTCCTCCTGCCAGTGTCCAGCCAAGGCTGAAGCCAAGGAACAGTCAAGAGGAATCAGATAAGGATTTGCACTCTGGCTAATCCTCTCTCAAAGCAACCAACTCAGCCAGTTTAATTCGAGAAATATGGAAATAGAGGCTTACTTCTCTTAATGACAAGAAAAAAATTTAGCCCAAGGCAGTAACCAAAGGTCACCCCTTCTGTACTTTCCTGCAGCTTTAGCTCTGCTGACACTTTCCACTGATGTTGGCATACTCTCTGTGTGTTTCTGAAGTAATTCTAGATTTGTTGACACCTGTTTCAAATGGAACTGCCATAGTTATCTGCCCACCTTCTTTAAAAGCAAGATGGTTGAACTGGAAGGTAAAAGGTTTGCATTTATGTCTCAGATCTGCCTCTCAACTGCTGTTACCTTAACAATTCATTTTCCTACTATGTTCCACTCCCATGTCTCCAAAACCTCCCCCATGTATTCTGTCTCTTAGAAATTGTTTCTGGAGAATGTGTGCACTCCAAATTTGAGTAAGGTACAAATTTGAGTAAGAACATTTTCATATCTTAGAGACTGAATGACTTCAAGGTTTAATATGATAAATAAGGTACACTCATCGTAAGGTATACTTACTCATCATATTAAACCTTGAAGTCATTCAATCTTGAAGTATCCATGTTGCCACATGGAGAAATTCAGGCCTAGATATCTGGAATGGGAGAAGTTAAGCAAGGAGAATTGTTGATAAGCACCAAGACACTTCAGTTTCTATACATAGCAGGGAGAGTCAGATTGCAAATCAGGGAAAACTACCTTCATGAGGTAAAATATTTAGCAAGAGGGCTGAGGATGTAGCTCAGTAGCTAATCATTTGCTTAGTATGGGCAAGTCTCTGGGTTCAACCCTATCACTGAGGGAAAAAAAAATTTAAACGAGAGGAAAGAAGAGGTAAGGAAAGGAAAGGAGAAAATGTAACAGGGTCCTCGACCTCAGTAGGCTTCCAGACCTTAGCACAACTGACTCCATGATGGAAGTAGCACTTAGGTTATAAAATTCAGTATGTAGACAGCACCACTTGTCAAAACAAAAACAATCCATCAAAGTAGATAGTTCTGGGAAAGTCTCTACATGTACTAAACTTGCTTTACAGTTTCTGTAGTTCAGCTTCTGACTAACTGTTCGTGCTAACTTAAATGCCATCCCAGGACATGTTTTTGTTGTGTGTGCTTGAAAACTCACCCCGAAAAAGGCTTGGGGCTACACTGAGATCTGGAGCACCCAGTGTAGTTGCTGGCTGGCTAATAAAGACTTTCCTTTGGCTTAAACCCATGTCTCAGCAGTCTTCTCTCTTGGATACTCTACAATAAGAATAGGATAAGATGGATAGGATAGGATAGGATAGGATAGGATAGGATAGGATAGGATAGGATAGGATAGGATAGGATAGGATAGGATAGGATAGGATAGGATAGGATAGGATAGGATAGGATCTAAAAGCTTGTATTGTTGTAAATCATTTTTATTTCTTCAGATATTGCAGGATAAGATGTGACCCATACTCAAGCTTTACATATACATGGCTTGTTTTGAGCCCAGAATATTTCCAGCTCTGTTCAAACTATCCCTAGGCCTAAGTCTGGGAGCTTCTAGCCCCTGTAAAATCTAAGCCTGGACTTTGAAGGCTTCAGCTTCCAGCCTCTGTCTACTAACCTAGGCTTAGAATGTTTTCAGCCTTCAAGACTTACTGCTGAGTAAGTTCACACTTTCTAGTTTTTTCTGAACTCTGGCTGGCTGGTTAAACTCGGCTGTCTAGCTCAAAACTCCTTTCCAAACTGACTGATTTAAACTGGCTTTTCTCTGATTCTCACTGAATTGCTCTGCTTGAAGAAAGTTCCTCTGAATTCCATGAACTGAACTTCAGTGACTGCACTGACTGAAAGGAACTGAACAGAACTACATGAATTAAACTGAACTCAACTGCATTCAACTGAACTGAACTGCACTCTACTCTCTCTCACTGCTCTTAAGTAGCTTCTCTTTCTTGTGTGTTCTCATGAGAGCTGGATGTACTCTATCTCTGACTCATTCTGTCACATCTTTCTCTGATTTGTTATTTTGTTTTCTCCTCAACTAGATGTCACTTTCAAACACACCTGTTTCCTTCTATACTTTCATTTTTTGGAATTAAAAGTGTGTACTAAGGACATGTCTCTATTCCAGCCAAATGATACTATAATCCAGGGAATTTCTACATTCCACCTGAATCACATAGACTTAGAAGGTCTTTAGATGTTATCTCTTGCCAGAGAAGCCATGTTTTTTGATTAAAATTCCTCTACTCATCTTAAATACAACGTTATAAATAGCAGTCCAGAGATAATATGATACCTCCAAAGACACAAAGGATTCAAGCTCTTCCTAGATACCTACACTGTCATCTACAGGGTTGGCCATATTGATGTCACTGGGAATCAATATACAAAGTGATGACCTGAGGTTCTTTTAATATCAGAAGAAACTAGAGCGTAGATGTTTTGTAGGCAGCTACATCCTGGACCACAAGAGTGTGATAGCCAACAAGGCCCATGCAGTGGGAAATCCAATTCATTTAAGCTCATAATCCAGAACTTCTGTCAGTGTGGTGTGTACATAGATAATTGTCTATTAAATCAACAAACATTTTCTGAGTGGCAGCTATTTCCTGAGTGGCAGCCATCACATTGAAGATTAAAAGATAAGTAGGAGGGCATGTCTTTCCATCTTCAAAATCTCACAGTGCAGAATATATCTGGTATTTTTGTCTTCCTAAGACATTTTTCCCTTTCACCTCTTTTCACTAAGAAATACATTCTGTGTGCTCACACTGAGAGCACAAAGACTGTTTACTCTGAATCTAATTATGCCCAAAGTTGGAGCAATGATGAATTTTCTGCTTCTTTGAACCAAATAAATTTCCTGTAGGCTCAGGCTCATCTGTGGGAGTCTGTATCATATGCACCCATACATCTTGTTTAATCAGTTATTTTCCCAAAGGTGGCAGTTATTGCACAAAGGAAACCAGGGTCTCCTGTCTGTCTTCCATGGCCACCAGTTTCATTGTAACCTACAAATGGCTTAAGCTTAAAATGCTATTGTGCCTTCCTTTATATTTTATACTTCAACATTAATGCTTCAATCTCAAGGTAGATTTGGGTCACCTAATTTGACCATTGATGCTCTTACAGTGGCCGTAACCCCTTGCAGAAGGGAAATCTCTGTCATAAATTGTGGAAGAAAGGAGGTCATGACCTTTACACCACACTGGGAACCAGAACATATATGGCATGCAGTGTAAATATCCATTGTTTCAAACTGATGGGAGCTGTTTCCCCAAAGTCTGATTTAGTACTAAGAATAGAGCAAGAGAAACACTGGCCCAGTGTCTTCAGCTGAGAAATGAATTTCATCAGAGTCATGGTTATTGTCCATTGTTCCCACTGGTTATGCTGGTTGGGCTGAGATTTGATTTTAACTTTAATTCTCACAGTCGACATTATTACTTCCCTTTGTATAACTTTGTAGGAAAAAAAATAGTATGAATCAGACTTTGTGTTTAGCTCCCACCGAAGAGAAAATTAAAAAAAAAAAAAAGCACAATGAAAGCCATAATTGGTTTTATATGTCACTAAATCCAGCATTCAGAAGGTGGAGGCAGAGGTGGAGGAGTTTTCTAAGTTTGAAGCCAGCCTGTTCTCTGTAGTGAGTTCCAGGGTTCCAGGGCTACATAATGAGACCATGTCAAAAAAAAAAAAAAAAAGCTCAGATCAAAATACTGAGTATGAGTATCTTCCATGCTGGAGAGCCCTCAGCTGAACACTTTCATAATTTGTTAAGTTGTGATTGCCTGACTTTTCCTGTCCCCGAAAGAGTGGGCTGTATCTTCTGCCTGAAACTTTCCTCTTTTTGTTGTTGTTTTTTGTTTTTGAGTTAGTATCAGGATATTTGAAAACATAAAATTCATCACAGGATGATTCCCAGTCAAAGGAGCAGACAAAGCTGCCAGTATTCTTTTTCTTTTTTTAAATTAGTATTCATTCGTTCATTTGTTTATTTGGTGTGTGTGTGTGTGTGTGTGTGTGTGTGTGTGTGTGTGTGTGTGTGGTTTTATGTCTGTGAATGGTCAGAAGAGAACATTCAGGAGTCAATTTTATACTTCCACTTAGTGAGTCCTAAGGATGTAACTCAGATCGTCATACTTGGTGGCAAGTATCCTATCAGATGAGCTAACTTACAAGCCCTTTTTTTGTTTTTGTTTTTCCTTTTAGCCTGAGTTTAGATCTCCAACATTCCCAGAGCACCTGAGAGTAGGCTTATATAATAGTCTTCCAAAAATTTCCTCCCTTAAAATACCCAGATTCTGGCAGAGAATCACTTAAAGAAATGCTCAACATCCTTAGTCATCAGGGAAATGCAAATCAAAACGACCTTGAGATTTCACCTTACACCCATCAGAATGGCTAAGATCAAAAACTCGAGTGACAATACATGCTGGAGAGATGTGAAGAAAGGGGAACCCTCCTCCATTGCTGGTGGGAATGTAAACTTGTACAACCACTTTGGAAATCAATCTGGCGCTTTCTCAGAAATTAGGAATAGTGTTTCCTTAAGATCCAGCTATACCACTCCTAGGCATATATCCAAAAGAGGCTCAAGTACACAACAAGGACATTTGTTCTACCATGTTCATAGCAGCTTTACTTGTAATAGCCAGAACCTGGAAACAAGACAGATGTCCCTCAACCAAGGAACACATACAGAAATTGTGGTACATTTACACAATGGAATACTACTCAGCAATTAAAAACAAGGAAATCATGAAATTTTCAGGCAAATGGTGGGAACTGGAAGAGATCATCCTGAGTGAGGTGTGCCAGAAGCAGAAAGACATACACGGTATATACTCACTTATAAGTGTATACTAGACATATAATGTAGGTTCAATTTACAAAAATCTGTATACCTAAAGGAAGCAAGCAAGAAGGAGGACCCTGGATAAGATGATCAATCCTCACTCAGAAAGACGAACATGATGGACATTAGAAGAAGGAGAAAACAGGACAGGAGCCTACCACAGAGGGCCTCTGAAAGACTCTACCCAGCAGTATATCGAAGCAGATACTAAGACTTATAACCAAACTTTGGTCAGAGTACAGGGAATCTTATGTAAGAAGGGGGAGATAGTAAGACCTGGAGAGGACAGGAGATCCACAAGGAGAGCAACAGTACCAAAATATCTGGGCACAGGGGTCTTTTCTGAGACTGATACTCCAACCAAGGACCATTCATGGATATAACCTAGAACCCCTGCTCAGATGTAGCCCATGGCAGCTCATTATCCAAGTGAGTTCCCTAATAATGGGAACAGGGACTGTCTCTGACATGAACTCAGTGGCAGGCTCTATGACAACACCCCCATCCCGAAGGGGGAGCAGCCTTGCCAGGCCCCAGAGGAGGACAATGCAGCCAGTCCTGATGAGACCTGATAAGCTAGGGTCAGTGGACTTGGAGAGGGGCTTGGGAGGAGATGGGGGAGGGAGCGTGAGATTGGGAGGGAATGTGGGAGGGTGCTACAGCTAGCATACAAAGTGAATAAACTGTAATGAATATAAAAAGTAACAAGATACCCAGATTCTGTATCTGATGCTTAAAACCAAGATATTTTTTTCTTACTGTAGTAAAAGAATACATAATACAAAACTTGCTGTCTTTTTAAAATTCACTTTACATCCCGATAATAGCCCCCTTCCTCCTCTCCTCCTGTTCCCACCCTCCTTCTTTCTTCCCCACTTCCTCCTCTTCTACTACTCAGAAAAGGGGAGCACTCTACCACCAACAACAACCAATCCAAGCACATCAAGTCAAATCAAGACTGAGTGCATTCTCTTCCCTTATGGCCTGGCAAGGCAGCCCTGCCAGGAGGAAGTGACCAAAAAACAGGTAACAGAGTCCATGTCAGAGACATCCCCTGTACCCCTACTAGGGAATCCACATGAAGATAGAGCAGCCCATCAGCTACATATGTGTAGGGGGCCTAGGTCCAGTCTATACATCCTCTTTGTTGGTGCTTTGTTGGTGCCCCACTGGGCCTAGGTTAGTTGGCTCTTTGTGGAGCTCCTTTCACCTTCAAGTCTTTCTATCCTTTTCCCTACTCTTCCACAAGACTCCCTGTGCTCCACCCAATACTTGGTTGTGAGTCTCAGGATCTAGTAGGGATTGAGTTTCTCCCATGGGTTGGGTCTCAGGTTTGACCAGCCACTGGTTGGAAAATCTTTGCTCTATTTTATCCCTGCATGATTGATAGCCAGGGTAAATTTTCGGTCAAAGTCTTTGTGGGTGGGTTGGTGTTCCCCTCCCTCCACTGTCATCTTTTTTTGTAGTGCTGGAGATGGATGGTAGGACTTTGTGTTTGCTGGATAGGTGCTAAGCTATATGCATAGTCATTTTTCAAAATCTATACATTTAAAATTACTTTGTAGGTGTATGTACATGCTGGCATGTGACAGTACACATGTAGAGAGCACAGGACAACTTCCAGGTCTTGCTGCTCTCCTTCCACTCTGTGAGTTCCAGGAACAGAACTCAAGTTGTCTGTCTAAAGGCAGGTTACCCTTACCTGATGAGTCATCTAACAAGCCACTCCCCTTAAACACACTGATACTGAGGTCTTATTCTATAATCGAGGTTGCTCTGGTACTCACTGTGTAGCCAAGACTGCCCTCACGTTCACAGCAATCCTCTTGACTCATTCTTCCAAGTGTTGAGATCACCAATCCTGATTTGAATTCATTTTTGTAAAAGATATAGAACTACTTTCATGACAGCATGGTTATTTCCTTTATATTGTTTTCTTCCACAGAAAGAATGAAGAGATTAGGTGGTTTTCTTTGAAGTTTAGATTTCTTGACTATAATACATCCTTGAGTATGTGAACTAGATTTGAATCACCTGTAGAACTTTTGAAAGCTGTTATAACTTTTTTATGGCACCTTATAGGCCATCAACTGTGTCAAGAAGAAACTGAATATTTCCTTCTCAGGAACTCACTGAAGTGAGTAAGGAATGCAAGCTTTGTATTTTCTATGAGAAGTGCATAATCACAGAAATAGCTGCTGATAGATCTAGGAGAAGACTGGAAGTGTTATGTGTGATCTGAATCTGTGGTGAGAATAACAAACAAGTTTCCTTCATGAATCAAGGTGTCCTTACCCACATTAGAGTGTGTCTTCTGTTGAGTAAGCAACATTCTTGTTCTAAACCAAGGAGAAATGTACAAATGAAACACAAGTCTGTTCAGGATGTCAGTATGTTCTCAACTTGGTTAATGTAAAAAAACACATACACAGAGAGACAGAGACAGAGGAACAGAGAGACAGATTCTTGAACTATCAGATACTACTATGTCTCTGTATTTGAGGCCCAAAAGAACTAGTAGAATCCAAAAGCTTTTCAACCTCTCCAAGAAAATGATGTCTGGATATTTGTTGTCAGAATTAAGAGAGTAAATAACCATAGGACCAGAGAACACAAGATTCAGCATCTTCTTACTCCACATGCCCTGCAACATAAATGCCAAAGTACTGCTCAGAAGGAACAACACACAAAGAAAAAAAAGGAGGAGGCTGAAAAATATGCTAAACTTTTCATAAAGAGAATGAAGGAAGCTAAAGGAAAACACCAGGAGCAGATTGCCAAGAGACATTGACTGTGCTCACTGAGAAATGCCACTTCTAAGTCTGAGTCCAGTCAAAAATAAGAATTGTTCAACAACTACATGACAATGTAGAGTATCACTGACAATGCAAAAATCCAGGTGGAGCCTTCACCCCCTACTGACTGATGTTCACAGTACTGGAAGGTACTCTGAACAATACCAAAGGAGAATTATGGTAAATGTCACCCCAGCTACAATGGTGACCTGCCTACAAGATATGCTAGTGTAATAGTGGCACAAAAGTTGTAGGAATAAACAACAAACATTTGATTGAAATTTAAGTCCCACTCCATAAGATGGAACTCAAGCCCTACACTGCCCAGATGGCCAAGAACCTGAGACTAGATAGGTCATGGATCTAGGAGAAAACCAAATACTAATGTTCTGCTAAGAGAATGTAGATATTAAATGACTCCTAAAAACATTCTTCTGTACTCATAGATCAATATCTTGCAAAGACGCTCCCAGCTGCAGCAGATAGAAACAAGCACAGAGACTACAACTTGACAATGTTCAGAGAGCAAGAAACCTTGAAACACTCAGTTCTAAATAAGATGTATCCATCAAATCCCTTCCCTTGAGGCTCAAGAAACCCTGCAGAAGAGGAGGGAGAAAGAGTGTAAGAGCCATTGGAACGGAAAACACCAAGGAAACAAGGCATTTAAGACACACAAGAACTGACACACATATGAACTTACAAAGACTGGCAGCATGCATGGAGCCTGCTCAGGTCTAAGCAGATAGGATCCCAGTGCTGACAGGCAGTGTCTTAAGCTTCTATAACTAACCCAGAACCTATTTTCAAATGATGACCATTCACAAAGGAAAGAAAAAGTTACTTTATTCAATGGAATCTCACTGGCTCTACCAACCACACTTAAGGCCAGACCACATGCCCCATACTAGATGACCAACACAAAACAAACTTAATGGTATTTTGGGTGATTTTTTTTTTTGGTCTCACAATGCTTTGTGTAAGCATTTTCTTCCTTAAAATTTTTTTGCTTATATGTTATGATCTCTGATTTTGTTTTTATAGATTTTCTGTGTGGGAAATTTGGGGTGATCTGGGAGGATAAACCATAATCGGAATATATTGTATAAAAATATATTTCCAATTAAAAAGAGAATCTTTAAGAGTAGCCAATTAAATGGTCCAATCTTGATCACCAAAGCAAAGAAATAAATAATAAAATGAAGAGTTGTTCTAATTCTGAAATTCACACAGCACCTGAATGGCAAGAGAATCTCTAAATGGTGGGGTAGAATTGAGCATCAGAAGTTTTATAACCATCTCCAAGTGTGAGAATTTCTGAGCCTTGGAAAAGAAAATTGCTATCATTTTCTACCGTTGACCCAACATTATGATTTCAATTTTTACCATTTTTTTGCAGAAGAGTGGAAAGATTGTAAGAAACAAAAGATTAAAGGGTTTGCCATGAGATTGTCTTTCTTGGTAGCATCAGAAGCTATTCTGATAGAGTCTCGCCAACATGACTACCTGAACCTGAAATGAAAAATGATGACACCAATAGAGATGTCAAATTGGAGGGGGAAATCCCATGAAGCCTCAATCCTATACAAAAACTAAAGGCAACTGAAAAATAGCTGGGAGCAGAAGAGGTAGTCTTCATCAGGGAGGAGTGCACCAATTGTGTGTACAATACCAAATGATCAGTCCTAAAACATTCATTAAATGTAACATTATATAGACTGAGTAGATGATATTTAATAAGATGTGTATATACATAGATTTATGCAATAACAACTAGGAAAAAAGGAGGCCATGGATTTTAAGAAGAGCGGGGTATATATAGGAAGTTTTGGAGAGTAGAAACATTGTAATTACATTATATTCCGTTTTTATAATTACCATTTTTTTCTTTCATTCTCGAGACAGTGTCTCACTATGTAGTACTGGCTGGCCTAGAACTCCCTATGTAGACTAAGCTGGCCTTGAGCTTATTCAGCTAGGCTTAAAGCCCTGAGCCACGTGCCTGGCCAAACTTGCAATTTTTACTCAAGAACAAAACACATGCTTTCCGTCCATGTTGAAGTGCCATATAATCCATAGCATTTGCAGCATCATTAGCTTAGGAGTAAAGACCCTAAGAACTGTTCTCTCTACAACAAAGAGTGAATGGATGATAGACATGAGATGCCGTTAAATCTATTCCCAAGGTTACTTCCACAATCAAAATCATTTTTTCCCATCCTCTGACTGGCCTCACTGCAGCATATGGCTGCTCTCTTCCATTTCTATAGAAGCTGCTACTCTTCAAAGAGCTCCAATTCTGTTCTCCTTTGGGGTGTCTACTGGTTCCCACGCTGAGTCCTGAATGTCTATGACTCACTGAAGTATTTACTCTTTTTGTTCTCTTTTCAGTTTGCCTCCTGATCTCCTTGCTGTTAACTGGCTTCATTTCCTGTTTTTGTTTCCCCCACTTTGGAATTAAATGCACAGATAAAATCAAAGTAAATGAAAGGTCCAGACAACCATCCTGTTTGGGGCCATAGCTGTGGTTTTGGAAGGTTCTAGTCCATGTGACTTGTCCTTCCACTTCCTATGTCCCTGGTGGAGGCTGTCCTTCACAGGCCACGTTGTCAAGGTTAGCCTGCCGCTGTCTGTGTTCGCAGTTAGTTTTTCCTCTGCTGAGCACATATTTTGCTGCTTAGGAAACAGATTTGACAAAACTTAAGTGAGTAATTTGGCCCATTTTATGTAGCATGTAAGACTTTTTTTTTAACAATAATCAACTTGATGATATTCAGATTGGAATCCACTTACTATTACAGAAAAAAATATTGACTTTGTTACACCTTCTGTTATAAGAAAAAATTCCCAACACTGGAGAGAATGAGGTAAGCATTTGAGGCCAGCCCTGAGTACATAGGAAGATACTGTCTGAAAACAAAACTAAATACCCCATTAACCTGGCATGGTGGTGTATGCCTGTGATGTCACTACTTGGGAAATAAAGACCAGAGGATTAGAAGTTCAAGGTTATCCTCAGACACATAGTGAGTTCAAGGCCAGCTTGGGTTACATGAGGTCCTATCCAAGAAGAAAAGAAAGAGCAAAGAGAACAAGAAGAAGAGAGAAGAGAGATAGAATGGCACACATACAAACACACACACACACACACACACACACACGAGTGAGTGGTGAGGCTAAATTGAATTACCAAGTCTTGTCTGGTACCCTATTAACTACATACCAGGCTTGAAGTATATAAAAAGAGAAACAAATCATCATAACATGCCCTGCTGGAGAATTCCTTTAGGACTCTGGTAGGGAGAAAGCTCACACTGATTCATTCCCTTCATTAATATGAGTGGCTGGGATGATAATTCCGTTTGTAAAGTGTTCAACTGAATATTATGAGTTCAGATCTCTAGCACCCATGTAAAAAGCCAGACATGGTAGTGTACAACTGTGTCTCTTGCTCTGGAAAGGTGGAGACAGGAGGACCAACAAGGCTCAATGGATAGCTATTCTTGCCATTTAGAGATGTGTCTCACTATTTTTAGAGAAAATAGAATGGGATAGAATGGAAGATGCCTATTGACATCTGGCCTCCACCCATGCACGCATGCATAAATACACACACACACACACACACACACACACACACAGCATAAACATTAAGCAGTTAACAAGCAGTGGCTTAATTCTGTTGGACTGATCAATGTGGCCTTGGAGTCAAGGACTGAGATCAGAGTTATTCACAGAACAAACATCACAAGGCCCCTTGCAGTAAACTCAGGGATTGAATTAGTTCTTAGCTCTGATTCCTACTAATGTTGATAGTGTAGGGGAGTCAAAACTTTCTCCTCTCTAATCTCGAGCTTGGCCTGAGCATTAACTTGGCAAGTAATACATTCACAGCTGAGCATACAAACCTAGTATAAATTTCACATGACATGTAGGCCCTCAGAAGGAAACAAATAAAATACCCAGACCAGCTGTAAAAGACTAGGATCAGAAGGAAGGAGAGGGGTACCTTCCCTATCAGTGGACTTGGGGAAGGACATGTGTGGAGAAGGGGGAGGGAAGGTGGGATTGGGAGGGGAAGAGGGAGTGGTTTATGGGGGGATACAAAGTGAATAAAGTGTAATTAATAAAAATTAATTAAAAAAAGTTAATGTGATCATGTACTGGGTTGAAAAAAAAAGAGGCTCTTATGAAAAATCCACTACATTATATGGGAGGCTAAAGAAGCTAATGATTTTAAGTGTGTTTGCTCAGGATTCTCCTCACTAGGACTCCAGGGGGAAAAATGTTCATTTCTTCTGGTAATAAGAGATGTTTTCCACCTGAAGTTTTCCTCTTTGTTTTACGGGAGAAAGAAGAAATTAGAAATCCTTCTTGTGTCTGCTGTTTTTCAGGCACCCTCAGGCAAAATAAGCCTGTCATCTTCAACAGGAAACATAGTATATCCCCTTTCAGCTGCATTTTGCAAGAAGTACACTGTCAAGGCAGTTAATATGGTGAAATAGCAGGAGCTGTGGACTCTTCAACTGTCTCCATTCTTCAGAACTGGGTCAAGAGCTAGGAGTATATGGCTACGGAGAAAGGCAAAAAATGTACTACTAGAACACTATGCAGGCATCAGGGGAGGTTTGTAAATGTGAAAAGCAGGAAAAAGGCTAGACACACACTCAAACCACTAAAGGCTCTGATACTTGGCCTTTTACTTATTTTCTTTCCAGACAGAATACTAAAGATCCAAACTGCCAGATAAAAACCAAACAAACAATACAAAAATCCAATCAACCCTGAACTGTCCACAGATTCCTCTAGGTAATTGTCAAGCTGATCCCTGTGACAATAATGAAGACATATTCACATGTTGCTCAACTGTCTCCTGCCTCTCCCATTTTCTCTTTGACTTCTCACAGCTCAGCTGTTTTTCTACTTCCACTCCCCTCTTACCCTGATTGCAAGTCAAATGATTCGATTTTTAAAACTCTTTCTCGGGGGGGGGGGGGGGGAGCCAAGATGGCGGCGCAGGTAGAGCACCGCATTTGAGAAGCAGGACAGCACTCGCTGTGCAGAGACCAGGAGACTGAACTCTGAGCCCTGAAACTACATCAATCGTGTTTCCCAGGTGAGGGGAGGCTCCCACGGCGTGGGAATCAGTCGGGTCCACTCACGGCTACCCAGCCAGAACCTGAAAAGAAATCCCGGGTAACGCAGGCTTTGGGTCTCCAGGCTGGAGCAGCAAGCGTCCATGTCCCAATCACTTTCCCAGGCTGATCCGTGAGCACAAGGGTGCCTGAGGCTGGGAGACCCAGCCGCGGGGGGAACCTACTGGGAAGCAAAGTTGCCAGACTGATCACGGGTCACCCAGTCTATCCCCAGAAGGTCGCTAGGACGGCGGGTTCCCACCACCAACACAACTGAGCTCCTGCCGTGCAGAGATCTGCGCGCTCAGCTTTAGCGGTACAGACAAACTGTGCCTCCCAGTACAACAGGGACTGGGAACCCCTGTCCAGAGAGGACCCCAAACGGAAGGAAGAAACCGTGCTGCTGGGGTCACCTAGGGAAAGTCTAGCAGCCAGCAGATCGCAGACAGGTGAGTACGCCCAGCCATCACAGATCTGGGCCCAAACAGGGAGAACAGAGTGAGCTGAAACTCAGCTTCCGCAGACTAGCAGGCGGGCGCACGCTCCACCAGCCCAGAGGCCTGCATTATACCAAATACACCTTACAGGCAGAACTATGCGCCCCAAGACACCAGAGCAGTACTCACCCGCCACAAATTACCTCTTGGGTTCTGGGGCACAGAGCCCCAACCTCAGACCTACAAAAGACCAGGAACCCTGAGATCAACCCCCCAGATACTGCTCCAAGGGGCAACCAGTTATCCCAAACCACGGGACACATAGGTTACAGCAGTTGATCGCTAAAGTTACAGCAAGAAACCCAGAAGGAGGGCAACTGTCTCCAGGACTTCTCCCAGTGAGAGGAGAGCCTTCTTGACTAATCAGGACCACAGTTACTACCCAGGTATCTATCCCTGAGGTGAGCTGTAGCAACTCCTGAAAAACACCAGACATCCAGTGACTGTACCCAAAAAGCTGGAAAGGCTTCCTTCAGGAAAAAACATCTTCCTGCCAAAGGGATTCTCTCCACTACAAAAGTCCAGGAACAACCAGAAACTAAATTCAAACAACTAAGATAGCCCAATGGGTAGAAGACAGCGTAAAAGTCCAACCAACAAAAGCCAGAGCAATATGGCATCTCCAGAACCCAGTTATCCAGGGGCAAATAGCCCTAGACACCCCAGCATAAATGAAATTCAAGGAGATGACCTAACATCTATGCTCATGAAGAAGATAACAGAGGAAACAAATAAAATACGAAAAGAATTAGAGGAAGATAAAAACAAACAGATCATGGCTATCCATAAAGAAATGGAGGAAATTAAAGACAAGGAGATTGTGGCCATCCCTGAAGAAATACGGGAAGCTGCAGCCAAACAGTCTGTGGCCTTTAGAGAGGAAATGCTTAAATCACTGAATGAAATAAAAGAAACAGTGGATTGTTCAAACAAACAGCTGAAGGAATTGATGGAAAAACATGAAAATACAGTCAGACAGGGGAAGGAAACCAACAAAATAGCTGAAGACCTGAAGATAGAATTGGAAAAATTAAAAAAAAAAAAACACAAATGGAAGAAATTGTGGAGAGAAAAAACTTAGGGAAGAAAGCAGGAACTACAGAGGTTAGCATAACCAATAGGATACAAGAAATGGAAGAAAGAATCTCAGGTGTGGAAGATACAATGGAAGAAATAGATGTATCTGTCAAAGAAAATGATAAATCTAAAAAATTCCTGACACAGACCGTCCAAGAAATTCAAGACAACATAAAAAGAAAAAACCTAAGAATAATAGGAATAGAGGAAAAAGAAGATTCCCTGCACCAAGGCCCAGAAAATATTTTCAACAAAATCATTGAAGAAAATTTCCCCAACTTAAAGGAGAGACCAATAAGAATACAAGAGGCCTATAGAACACCCAATAAATTAGACCAGAAAAGAAAATCCTCCCGCCACATAATAATCAAAACCGTAAGTATACAGAACAAAGAAAAAATTCTAAAAGCCGCAAGAGAAAAAGGCCAAGTAACATATAATGGCAAACCCATTAGAATCACACCTGACTTTTCAACAGAGACTATGAAAGCCAGAAGGGCCTGGACTGATATCATGCAGACCCTAAGAGAACACAGAAGTCAGCCCAGGCTACTATACCCAGCAAAACTCTCAGTCCTCATAGACGGAGAAAACAAGATATTCAATGACAAAAACAAATTTCAACAATACCTACAAACAAATCCAGCATTACAGAAGACACTGGAAGGGAAAATACAACCCAAGAAAGCTAGCTACATTTAAGAAAACAGAAAATAAATAACCCCACTACAGTAAAACAAAAAGCAACCAAGCACATAACCATATGACCACAACCAACATCAAATTCAAAGGATCTAACAGCCAATGGTCATTAATCTCTCTCAATATCAATGGACTTAATTCTCCAATAAAAAGACACAGACTAACAGAATGGATGCGTAAACAAAACCCAGCAATCTGTTGTATACAAGAAACACACCTAAGTCACAAAGATAGACATCACCTGAGGGTAAAGGGATGGAAGACTGCTTTTCAAGCAAATGGACCCAAGAAGCAAGCAGGAGTAGCCATTCTAATATCTGATAAAATAGTCTTTCAACCAAAATTAATCAAAAGAGATGGGGAAGGACACTTCATACTCATCAAGGGAAAATTCCACCAAGAAGACATCACAATCCTGAACATCTATGCCCCAAATACAAGGGCACCCACATTTGTGAAAGAAACATTGATAAAACTTAAACCACACATAGATCCCCACACACTAATAGTGGGAGACTCCAACACCCCACTCTCAACAAAGGACAGGTCAACTAAACAGAAATTAAACAAAGAAACAATATCTCTAACAGAGGTCATGAATCAAATGGACCTAACAGACATTTACAGAACTTTATACCCAAACACAAAAGAATTTACCTTCTTCTCAGCACCTCATGGAACCTTCTCCAAAATAGACCACATAGTTGGTCATAAAGCAAGCCTCAACAGATACAAGAAGATTGAAATAATCCCTTGTATCCTGTCTGATCACCATGAAATAAAGCTGGACCTCAGTAACAACAGAAATAGCAAAAAGCCTACACATACATGGAAACTGAACAACTTGCTACTAAAAGACAGCTGGGTCAGGGAAGAAATAAAGAAAGAAATTAAAATCTTCCTAGAACTCAATGAAAATGAAGACACAACATACCCAAACTTGTGGGACACAATGAAAGCAGTGCTAAGAGGAAAGTTCATAGCACTAAGTGCCTTCAAGAAGAAATTTGAGACAGCGCATTCAAGCAACTTAATGGCTCACTTAAAAACCTTAGAAAAAGAAGAAGCAGACACACCAAGAAGGAGCAGACGGCTGGAAATAATCAAACTCAGGTCTGAAATCAATCAATTAGAAACAAATAAAACAATTCAAAGGACCAATGAAACCAAGAGCTGGTTCTTTGAGAAAATCAACAAGATAGACAAACCCTTAGCCAAGCTAAGGTTTGCCTGTGGTGTATAGGCAAGATTAGAGTCTCACAACAGTGTAATGCAGCCATGATCATTTAGGCCTTTACAGCCATTGAAGCAGGACAGTCTCCCCAAGCATGGTTGGCTACCATAAAAAGCTAAAATGTTATGTTCAGGATGCGAGGCTAAGCACTGCACTCAGGGTCAGCTGCTTTCGACCCAGAGAAGAGCAAGTCTGATTGCATGCGGGTTGATGCCCCAGGTCCCGCCTCTGAGAAAAAGGTATCGGACGGGTCTGATGCTCTTTGGGTGGATGACACCTAAATGAACATCGGTACAAAGTCCCAATTTATTTCTAATATCAGAGATCAGACTTCTACTCTTGCCTGATGCGTCTAAAACAAAAAGGGAGAACTGTAGAGAGCTGCGGAATGCCGCACCTTAAAGATGGAGCTGGTTTCTGCCTTCCACCTTCCCGATGGTGAGTGCTCTCTGTCACAAACAACTCCACATTTGGCTAAGGCTGAGGATCTGGCTTGCTTCCGTGTATGTGGACCTATCTGCATTGCCCCCGTGGCATGCTGAGGTTGGCTACCCAGAGGTTATTTAAGCTGTGGGCTGGCTTTCCCCAGGGTCCGATGATTGTTCAAGGTTCCTGAATAAACTGCATTGAAAAAAAAAATTCTTTCTCTTCCATCTTTCTAAACCTTGAAGACTTATTACCACATCTTGTTTAGGGCTTTCTTTAAAACAAAACACTGAAAATTGAGACCTCCTGCAAAAGTCATTCAGATGTCATTTACAATCTATACAGAGAAAATTTGGGTTTCCCTGGCAAACACCTCAAGTTTAGATCTGAAAGGACAGATGGGAATGTGTAGATTGTAATGCACAGTTCTGTGATGGAGGGCAAAATAAAGTAGACAAGAATACAACAACATAAGTTAAGATAGATTAAAAAAGATTTCTGTATGAATATGTTTATTAAAAAATAAGTTGGGCGCCAGTCAGGTGGGTCAAAGATAAAAGAACTTGTTGTCAAACCTGATGACAAATTCACTCCCCAGAAACCACATGGTGGAAGGAGAGAACCAACTCCAAAAAGTTGTTGCCTGACTTTTACATATGTGGCACATGAACACATACACTAAATAGATAAAATATAATAAAAATTTCATTAAAAAGAAGTCAGGAGCTATGGACATAGCTCAGAAATAGAGTACTGGCTTAGCATTTGCCAGGCCCTGGTGCCACAAAATAATAATAATAGTAATAATAAGAAGAAGAATAACAATAAGAAGAAGAAGATGTTTTCAGCCAGCACAAATAGTCCTCTTCCCAACCATAATAATCCTGAAACATATTTGATACAGTATTCTTCAAATATATGTGCACATTTATGTTCTTTGTTTCTCTTCAAAGCTATATTGGAGTTTGGAGGACACTATTTCCTTTTCTGAAAGCAGAACTGCCAGTGTTTTACATAGCAGACAAAGGACTTCACTTGATGATGAAATCGTACTGACTCAGTTGTTTCAAATATCAAATGTGCATTCGTGTACAACCATTTTAAAAATTAAGTTGACCTGAAAATCCTCTGGCTTTCCAGACAAAGTTGTATAACAGTGTGATCTAAGATTGAAAATGTATTCTAAGCTTTTTTGAGTTCTAACACTCAGAAGAATGAGGCAGGGGGATGTTGAGTTCACAGAGGTATTGGGCTGTGAGATCCTGACTGAGGAAAAAAAATGTCAGACTCATATGAATTAGAAAACATGCAAGTCACAATCATTAGATGTTTTGAGATTTGGAGCAGCAGGAAGAGAAGTCTCTGAAAACTACTTATTAATTTAGTTTTTATTTACTAAAATTTATTCACTTTGTATCCCAGAAATATCCCCCTTCCTTGTCACCTCCCAATCCCACCCCTTATCCCTCTATTCCTCCAATGCCCCTCCCCCAGTCCACTGATATAGGAGGTCCTCCTCCCCTTCCATCTGACCCTAGCCTATCAGGTCTCATCAGGGTTGGCTGCATTGTCTTCTGCTGTGGCTTGTAAGGCTGCCCCCAACTCCCACCTCAAGGAGAAGTGATCAAAGAGCCAGCCACTAAGTTCATGTCAGAGACAGTCCCTGTTCCCCTTACTAAGGAACCCACTTAGACACTGAGGTGCCATGGGCTACATCTATGCAGGGGTTCTAGTTTATCTCCATGTACGGTCCTTGGTTGGAGTATCAGTCATTGCAAAGACCCCTGAGCCCAGATTTTTGGGTTCTTTTGTTCTCCTTGTGGAGCTCCTGTCCCCTCCAGGTCTTTCTATCTTTTGCTTCTTTCATAAGATTCCCTGCACTCTGCCCAAAGTTTGGTTATGAGTCTCAGCATCTACTTTGATACCCTACTGGGTAGAGTCTTTCAGAGGCCCTCTGTGGTAGGCTCCTGTCTTTTTCCCTCTTCTGATGTCTATCCCATTTGCCTTTCTAAGTGAGGATTGATCATCTTATCCAGGGTCCTCCTTCTTGCTTAGATTCTTTAGCTGTACAGATTTTAGTATGTTTATCCTATATTATATGTCTAATATCCACTTATAAGTGAGTATATACCATGTGTGTCTTTCTGATTCTGGGATATCTCATTCATTATGATCGTTTCTAGGTCCCACCATTTGCCTTCAAATTTCATGATTTCCTTGTTTTTAAATGCTGAGTAATATTCCATTGTGTAATGTACCACAATTTCTGTATCCATTCCTCAGTTGAGGGACATTTAGGTTGTTTTCAGATTCTGGCTATTAAAAACAAAGCTGCTATGAACATGGTTGAGCAAATGTCCTTGTTGAATGGTGTGGAATCTTTTGGATATATGCCTAGGAGTGGCATAGCTGGATCTTGAGGAAGAAATAAACCCACACACCTATGGACACCTGATTTTTGACAAAGAAGCAAAAACCATACACTGGAAAAAAAGACAGCATCTTAAACAAATGGTACTTGTCTAACTGGATGTCTACATGTGGAAAAATGCAAATAGAACCATATTTATTACCCTGCAGAAAACTAAATTCCAAGTGGATCAAAGACCTTAACATAAAACCAGACACACTAAACCTGTTTAGAAGGAAAAAAATGGGGAATAGCCTTGAACTCATTGGCACAGGAGACAACTTCCTGAACAGAACACAAACAGCACAGGCTCTAAGAGCAACAATCAATAAATGGGACCTCATGAAACTGAAAAGCTTCTGTAAAACAAAGGTCACTGTCGTCAGAACAAAATGACAGCATACAGACTGGGAAAGGATCTTCACCAACCCTATATCTGACAGAAGGCTAATATCCAGAATATATAAAGAACTCAAGAAATTAAATAGCAACAAATCAAGTAATTTAATTAAAAAATGGGGAACAGAGCTAAACAGAGAATACTCAATAGAGGAGTATCGAATGGCAGAGAAACACTTAAAGAAATGCTCAGTGTCCTTAGTCCTCAGGGAAATGCAAATCAAAAGGACCCTGAGATTTCACTTTACACCCATCAGAATGGCTAAGATCAAAAACTCAAGTGACAACACATGTTGGAGAGGATGTGGAGAAAAGGGAACACTTCTCCATTGCTGGGGGGAATGTAAACTTGTACAACCACTTTGGAAATCAATCTGGTGCTTTCTCTGAAAACAACAGAAATTTCCAGTCATTTACAGCACTTTTTAGTTTTACAGAGAGACAGAAACAGACACAGAGAAAGACAGAGAGAAAATCCACCTGTGTGTAGATCTTCACATGAATGTGTGAGTGTTGGTTTGTATGTGTGTGCTTGTTTGTTTGTGTGTGAATCTATGTGCAAGTGTTCACATGAAAGTATGTGTATGTGCCTGTGTGTGTGTGCAGATCTTCATATTAATGTAGGGTGCATCAGATGACAATCCCAGGCAGGTATCTTTCCTCAGAGAAGAAATGTGTCCTTTCACCTTTTGTTTGAGATGAAATCTTATTTGCCTGGCAGTTCACCAAGTAGGCCAGTGCAGCTAGCCAGTTTGCCGGTAGGGAGTCCCTGCCTTAGCCTCCTGAGGACTGGAATTATGGACACCTGCATTTGTGTGGGTTCTGGGGATCCAAATTCTAAAATCAATCTTGCACAGCAAATACTTTACACAGTGACCTATCTTTTCAGCTCCTCAAATTACTTAACTGTTTTTTTTTTTGTTTTGTTTTGTTTTGTTTTGTTTTCAAACAGGAGTCAGTTCACTCCTTTTGAGAAGTCAGTCTTAGAGCCCGAATGTAGGTCATCAGGCTTGTCAGCAAATGCCTTTACTTTCTGGGCCATCTCACCCAACCCCAAATTAAAATGGTAGCTTGTAATTCTTGAATACATATTTTATTATTTTGTTTACTTTAGATTTGTGGCTTCCTCCACAAGAAAAACTAGAAAAGGAAATAGTAGAATATCCAGACTTCTTTACAACCAAACTATAATACATCAGACAATGAAATGTCGGTGGTGGTGTTTAGCGATGCAAGTCTTCACAATGGAAAAAAAGGCAAGCTGTGTGAAGAAAGGCTGTACATTTGACCCTCTGCATTCCCTTCTTTTCCCATTTAGAAATGGATGCACTGGGGCTGGGTGTGCAGTTCAGTGGTAGAGGTCTACAATAGTATGCAAAATGTTCTGGATTTCATACTCAGCACCATTAAAAAGCAAGGAAAGGAATGGAAGGGTAAAAGGGAGGGACACGTTGAAGGTCCAGGAAGTAACACTAAACAACTGAGCCAGGTATGGTGGCTCACATTTGTAACCCTAGCGCGAAGGAGGCAGAGACAAGAAGATCACAAGATCAGGATGTAGCCCTGAAACCTGTTTTATAAAAAGAAAAGAAGAGAGAAGAGAAGAGAAGAGAAGAGAAGAGAAGAGAAGAGAAGAGAAGAGAAGAGAAGAGAAGAGAAGAGAAGAGAAGGGGAGGGGAGGGGAGGGGAGGGGAGGGGAGGGGAGGGGGAGGGGAGGGAGGGGGAGGGGGAGGGAGGGAGAGAGGAGAGGAGAGGGGGAGAGGGGAGGGGGGAGAGGAGAGAGGAGAGAGAGGGGAGGGGGGGAGAGGAGAGAGGAGAGAGAGGGGAGGGGGGGAGAGGAGAGAGGAGAGAGAGGGGAGGGGGGGAGAGGAGAGAGGAGAGAGAGAGGAGAGGAGAGAGGAGAGAGAGGGGGGAGAGGAGAGAGGAGAGAGAGGGGAGAGAGAGGAGAAAAGAGAAAAAAGAGAAAAGAGAAGAGGGAGAAGCTAAAAGCTAAGGAAGAGGACTTAATTAAGTACAGCGAGTGGAGCTCTTCAAAGGAAATTATATTTAATGAACAGTCATTGAAGGACTGAATATCTTTGAGTCATCAAAAGCCAGCTCTGTGGGTAAAAGTAGCCTTCATGTCCAGTGGGCAGAATTAAGGGCACAACTGGGTAAGAGGAAACAACATAGACAGCTTTCAACTTTCACGTTCACTGGATCTCCTAATAAATAGAACTTTGAAATAATACTTTGAGCTACCATAGAAAGTAACATCTCCATCACTGACTATATGCCTAACACCACCAAATGGGAGTCCTACATTAATTCAATGACTGTACTATTTCACTTACATTCAAATAATTATTTTTCTCATGCATGCCTTAGCTGTATACCATCTCACATGGATATGGCTATTTAAAATTCCCTTTGTGAGCTGGGCACAGTAACATACACATCTAATTCCAGTACTTGGGAAGCTAAGGCAGGAGAATCAATAGTGCAAGGACAGCCTAAGCAGCATAGTAAATTAAAGATCAACTTGAACTACATGAGACTCTGTATAAACAAAAATAAATAAATAAATAATATTCAAATTTTTGGTTTGGGGGAATACTCAGCAGTTGGGTTTTATCTCTGATATTCCAAAATACCAACAACAAGCCAAACCAAACAATGAAATCAAACCAAGTTTCAAAAGTTGTACCAAATGTTAGCCTCCTTTCTGTTCATCAAACCACAGTGGACCTAGGAGGCTGGAGAGTTCAGTGGATAAGATTACTTGCTGCTCTCCTAGATGACCCAGGTTCAGTTCCAGCACGCAAATGAAGACTGCACCCACAGTTCCAGATCAGACTCCCTCTCTGCCTTCCACCAGTACCATGTATGCACATGGTGTACCTATAAACATACATAAAAATACATAAATAAAACTTAAGCTCAAATATGTTCATAGTGGCTTTATTCATAATACTCAGAAACTGGAACCAACCTGGATGTCCATCAACTGAATAATGGGGAAAAAAGTGATACATTTACACAATGGAGGATTACTCAACTATTTAAAAAAATCATGAAATTTGCTGGAAAATGATTGGAACTAGAAAAGAAAATCATCCTGGGTCAGGTAACCCAGACTCAGAAAGATAAACATGCTATGTACTCACTTATAAGTGGATATTAGCTATAAAGGATAATCATGCTGCAAGGCACAAATCCAGAGAAGCTAAGTAACATGGAGTTCTCACAGGAGTGCACATAAATCTCACTGAGGAGAGGAAATAGAAAAAAATATTGTTGGCAGACTCAAAGTGGATGGAGTTGGGAACAGGAGGGGTCACGTTGGGGGAAGGGAGCAGAGGTGAGAGACAACATATCAGGAGAAATGACTGAAATTGGGGGTTTATTTCAACGCTGAGGGAGTGACCTAGCACAGTAGAAATTCCATTGAATCTGTGAGAGCAAACCCTAGCAAAGTATTCTACTAATGGGGACACAGAACCTGAACCAGCTATCGTCTGTAACTAGGCAAGACCTCAAGTAGAGAGACTGGGACACCAACTCAGCCACAAAACCTTCAACCTACAGTATGTCATGCCTCTGAATGCTGGGACTGGTGTCTAGCATAATTGTTATCAGAGAGACCAGGGAGACCCATCCAGCTACTGATGGGAACCAATGCATAGTTCCACATCCAAATACTAGGCAGAGCTCGGGGAGTCCTGTGGAGGAGGGGGGAAGAAGGATTGGAGGAGTCAGAATGGTCAAGGGCACCACAAGAACAAGGCTAACAGAATCAACTGACCTGGACTCAAAAGGGCTAACAGAGAGCAGGGAGCCTGCATGGGTCTGACCCAAGTCCTCTGCATATATGTTAAGGTTGTGTGGTCTGTGTTCTTGTGGGATTCTTAACAGTGGGAGCAGGAACTATCTCTGATTACTTTGCCTGCCTTCGGGACACTTTTCTTCCTACTGTGTCACCCTCTTCCAGCCTTGATGTGAGAATGTGTATTTGGTTTTATTGCAGCTTCTTATGCCGTGTTTGTTTGATGTCCTTGGAAGGCCTGCTCTTTTCTGAGGTGAAGTGAAGGGGGTTTATCTGAGAGGAAGAGGAGGTGGTGGGGAGATATTGGGAAGAGGAGAGAGAGGAGAAATTGCAGTCAGGATATAATATATAAGAGAAGAATAAATAAAAGGGAAAATTCTTTTAAAAATTTAAAATCTTTTCACTTAAAAAAATGACATCATAAAATTTGAAGGAAAATGGTTGGAACTAGGAAAAAAGTTACCTAAAACTGACATCACTTTTAAAAGAATTTATAAATAAATTTTTCTTAAATCGTATTTATTTATGTGTACATCTATTTATTTATTTATTTATTTATTTATTTATTTATTTAATGGGTGTGAGTGTTTTGCCTGCATGGTTATCTGCACTGCCAGTATGCATTGGTTCTTTCCTTCCACTGTGAGGGTCTTTGGGATAAAACTCAAGTCACTGGGTTTCACAGAAAGTGCTGTCTGCTGAGCCATCTCGCCTATCCTAAAACTGACATGATCCTTGACTTCATAGAGCTTCTAAGCTAGCAGAACAGATGTTAATCTGGGAGTTTCCTCAGTAATCAGCAGGCCATCCTGGGAAATGTTCAATGAAGGAGGTAGAGTGAAAGAGCTAAGACAATGACATTTAAGTTAAGAGCTAAAAGCCTCAGAAGGACCTCAAAAGAAAAGTCTCTGACCTTCTTTCTCCTGGTACTCTTTTCTCTTAAGGCAGGACACAGAACCTAAAATCTCTCATCCCCAAAGTGAGGCAGAGAAATGAAAACCCTTCTCCCTTATAGGTAACCATAAAACCTAAACACATTACTCTGAATTGTCTTCTTCTTTGTGGTAGGCTGGCCATGAAGACATTCCCTGACACAACTTTGTCTATCACTAGACTATAAAATTCTCATTCTAGGCCTAGTGAGATGACTCAATGAGTAAGGGAACTTACTAGTAAGCCTGACAACCTGAATTTGATCCCTGGAATTTACATGATAGAAGGAAAGGGCTCACAGGTTGTTCTGTTTTCCACATACATGCTGGCTCATAACCCTAAACCCTCCCACCTCCTCAAAAAACTAATGAATGTAAAGCTATGTGTGGTGACACATGTCCTTAATCCCAACACTCAGGAGTTGAAGACAGGTGGATTTCTATGAGTTTGTGACTAACCTTATCTACAAAGACAAGTTCCAGGCCAGCCAGCCAGTACTACACAGTGAGAACATGCTTCAATGATAGATAGATAGATAGATAGATAGATAGATAGATAGATAGATAGATAGATAGATAGATACATAGATACATAGATACATAGATAGATACATAGATACATAGACACATAGATACATAGATACATAGACAGATAGTAGGAGGTAGTTTTCCTCAGATCTTTCGGTTTTCAATTTTTGCTTTTTTACATGCAAAAGTTCAATGTAAGCAAATTTCTTTCTAATATTTGGGAGTACAAGAAAGATTAAGGCCAGCTTTGGCTACTTGACACTCTGTCTAAAAATGCAAAACAAAAGAAAACACAACACCCAAACCTCACTTGCAAATATGTTATGGTTTCCTACTGTTTAACTTTTTCTTTTTCTTTTTATACAGAGAAGTCACATATAACACTTATGATACATACAAAAAAGCCACATGCCAAGCCTACTTTCTTTCAGTTGTCCCTTCACAGAAGATAGAGCAAAGAGTATTCAGCAAAGATCTTTTTTTTTTTTTTTTTTACTTTTTTATTTTTTTTTTATTTTTTTTTTATCAGTTACATTTTATTAACTCTGTATCCCAGCCGTGTCCCGATCCCTCATTCCCTCCCAGTCCCTCCCTCCCTCCCTTCCTCATCTCCACCGTGCCCCTTTCCAAGTCCACTGATGGGGGGGACCTCCTCCCCATTCATCTGATCCTGTTTTATCAGGTATCTTCAGGACTGGCTGCAAAGCCCTCCTCTGTGGCCTAACAGGACTGCTCCTCCCTTCGGGGGTGGGGAGACCAAAGAGCCAGTCATCGAGTTCCTGTTAGAATTAGTTCCTGTTCCCCTCACTTTGGGAAACCAATTGGTTACAGCAAAGATCTTATTTATTAATCTTACTTGTTTTATTGAAAAAAGAAAAATTTCATGTGTTTTATTCATGTTTCTCCATCTTCAACTCAAATTCTTTCCAGATCCTTCCCTGTTCCACATCCATCCAACTTTATGTTGCTTATTTTAAAAAAAGAGATAAAAACAAAAACAAGAACCACAAAGAGATATTCAGAGATATCATGTGGAGCTCATTAAAAATAAGTTCTCAAGAGCCATCTTTAACAGAATTGACTAAAGAAACAAACTGTTCTAAATTTGCCCCATACAAGTTGTAGCATATGAAACCAAAAGGGTTCTTTTAAGAGGTAAATATCAAGTCATTATTGTCTTGACTTTAAAAAGATTGTTGATATTTCATTAAAAGAAAAATATTAATCTACTTTTTGTTGTTACTTTGCTACTCATAAATACCAACTTTAAAACCTTACTTCCTCTCTCTTAGTTCAAATCTTAGTAAGATATTCTTTCTCACAAGTCAGTGGCAGGAAATTCCTACATTTAAAAAGTTACACTGACTGCATTCTCCCATTGAACTGTAGTTAAAAAGAATAATAAACTTCATGAAATTCAAACCTAGGACAATACACCCAGAAAAATACCAATGCAATAACATGGTCTGCAAAACTTGTTTAGCAAGTTTCAGCTGGAGGTTAATAAAAACCTGCTTGGAAATACAGCCTGCAAGGGAAAGCCCCACTACCTAGATTGTTCCTTCTAGAGGTTTCTCCTCCCCACCTCCCCAGATTCCATTGAAAACATTGCTTCAGCATTCTATTTGTTCTGGCTAAGATCACAGATCTATGACCATGTCTCCCGGCCCCTATCTCCACCTTAGTGGAAAGACTGGAGAAGAGAGAAAGGAGATAAGAGAGGAAGAGAGAGGGAGAGAAGGAAAGGAAGAGAGTGAGAGAAAGATCTGAGACAGTGACAGGGAGGGAGAGAGAAAGAGACAGAGAGAGAGAAAAAAATATGCCTATGCTACATGATTAAGCATTTCAACCTTCTGGGAAGTAGGGTGAGATTTAGATAGATGCCTATCTAAAAGTGAGGGGCTGTAAAAATTTTCTCCCAAACTTCAAAGTCTCCCTTCTATTTTGATACTTTGGGTTGATAGTTTAGATTGAGCACATGACTTTACCAGTGAGACACACACCCAACCTAGTCTTCAGATTGAAAGGTATAGAAGTAAGTGACATAGTTCTGGACAGAAAAGATAGAAATGCAGCTGATGTAACCGGTCTGTAAGGAAATATTTAACTAGTGGAATATTCTCCAACTTTAGCAGTATATTCTCTCAAAAGTTATCGGTATTATTTATTTTGTACAAGCTGGTTCAGAGTGATACTCAACTAACATCATCTTGGAGGTGGATAAGCATTTCTGAGATATGCAGGAAACAAGAGCTGGTATAATTATAACATAATGCTAAAACAACATTGCTCAAGACTGCCTCAGGGCTGCCAGAGTACATAATAACCATCTAGCTGACAGGCCTTTGAATGGTTATTAGGGTTGGATCTTGAATTAAAGCCAGAGGAATTGAAAAAATGATTTTTGTTTTTTAACTCCTTGGAGGCCCCCTTTTTTTTTAAGATCAGAAATTTTGCATCTAACATCAACACTCAGATATGATTCAACAATATGAACACAAAGTAGGATGTTTGACTTCCATGGCCCTGAATCTAGTCTTTCTCAAATAAACTAAAACTTTCCTCCAGAGTCAATAGATGTGGAGGTAGGGGCCCACTTCCCTCCTGGTGTCTCCAACCTCATGACACATAAGCCAACATTTTTTAAAGAAAGTGCCTCCGCTCTAGACTACTAGCACTCTCAACTGACAGATGGCCACCATGGACTGAAGTGGTTCCTGAGATGCATATGGATTCCTGCCACCCTCTTTTACATTGTTGGGCTAAGATCTTATTTATTAACCTTACTTGTTTTATTGAAAAAAAAAAAAAAAAAAAAAACAAAAACTTCATGTGTTTTATTCACGTTTCTCCCTCCTCAACTCAAATTCTTTCCAGATCCTTCCCCATTCCACATCCATCCAACTTTATGTTGCTTATTTAAAAAAAAAAGAAAAGATAAAAACAAAAACAACAAACACAAAAAACAACCATAAAAACACAAAATTGAAAATTAAAATCAATAAGCAAGAGACAGAAAAAAAAGCAAAATGAGACAAAAAAAATGTCTATAAAAATACCATTGAGTTTGTATTAGTGTTTCCTGGACTTGGGGTCTGCCCTGAGGAATGGTTAATACAACCAGACAGACTGCACTGGAAAACACTGATTTTTTTTTTCCTTTGTCAGTAGGTATTAACTGCTGGTAGCTTTTTGGTTAGGGGCAGGAGCCTCTGTTCACTTTCCCCATGCCAGTCCTGGGATCCCATCTGGCTTGAATCTATGCAGGCCTTGTATGTGTTGTCCCAGTTCTGTGAGTTCATATGTGTATCAGTTCTCCTGTATCTGGAAGATAATATTTTTTTAGAGTCACCCATCATCTCTGGTTCTTACCATCTTTCTACCTTATCTTCCAAATAGATTCCTGAGCTTTGCAGGGAGGGCTTTGATAATGATATCCTATTTAGTATTAAATGATTCAGAATCTCACACTTCCTATGCATTGTCCAGTTGTGGGTCTCTATGCTAATTCCCATCTACTGCTAGAAAAGGACTCTGTAATGATGTCTGAGTGAGGCACTGTTCTATGGGTATAGCAGTATGTTATTAGAAGTCATTTATTGCCATGTTTCTTTAGCATAATAATAGTATTAGGTTTTTTTCCCTAGGCCCATGATCTATCTAAGTTCAGGTTCTTAGCCTCTTGAACAGTGTCATGTATGGGCTCCATCTCTTTGAATGATGGGCTCCATCTCAGAACATGGTTGGTTGCTCCCAACATTTGTGCCACTGTTGAACCAGAATATCTTCCAGGCAGGGCAGACCACTCTTGTATGTCACAGAGATTGTAGCTGGGGAATATTAATAATTTCCATTCTTCTCCCATAACACACAGAGTACTTTCCAGTACCATGAATGCCAGTCAGTATTAGTGAAGTTTCTAGTTTGATACCAGCTTGACTCCTCCATTAGTATTATTCTCAGTAATAGGGCTTTATCATTATGTTTTTAAGTATAACAAATAGCTTTAACATTAGCTTGTTATTTGGGATGCGGGGATTCCATGTGGCAACTTTGGCCAACAACTCAACAACATATGACCCATTCTTGGCATTGGAGGTTTTATTCAGTGGCATTAGATACTTAGTTGGGGCATTGACTCCTCTCTTATTTGGTGACTCTATTTAGCAGTATGTTTTCATATGGTTGTTCAAAAGGCCTCTAGTGTTAGTTGTCCATCTCCACATTTCCTACTTTACTCTTCTCTTCCATCTTCGTTCATACTTAATCCTATTTTAATTTCCTATTTGTCTCTCCATAACAATATGTTCAATTTTCTCCCTCTTTTTTTTGGTGGTGGGGGTTCTCCTCTCTTCCACTAGTTAAGGTGTCTATTGCTGTAATGAAACACCATGACCAAAACCAAGTTGGAGAGGAAAGGTTTTATTCAGATTACATTTTCACATTCCTATTCATCATTGAAGTAAATCAGGACAGGAACATAAGCAGGGCAGGAACCTGGAGACAGGAGCTGATGCAGAAGCCATGGAGGGTTGCTGTTTATGAGTGACCAAAGAATTAAAAATTAAGTTTTTAGGGTACTGAGCTAAAAGACAAAAATAAGACATCCGGCCAGATGCAGGGAAGAACTGACCTTGAGGCATTTCTGTCCACTCATTAGAGGTACCGTTACCAGGAAACCAGCCAGGGTGGCCTTGCTCTTGGAAAGAGCACTGACAGAGATAATTGCCCCTCTTCTTTAGCAATTAACCTATCAGTCCAGGACAGGACGTTCCAAATGAAACACAAGGAGGCTCACTGTTTCTCCCCCAAGAGAGAACAAAGAAGTCAGAACCGTTTATGAAATGTAGCCTCCCTTTTTATATTTTAACTAATAGAAATTTGCCAGGCTAGACTCCCTGGCTTTGGGAGCGATGGGAGGTACTGGGACCTATAAATCAACAACAATCCAGAGCTCAGGGATCTCTGCTGGATACTAATGCCTTAGTGTATGTGAGAGTCCAGCTCAAGCTACGAATAAAGATCCTGCTGTGTTTAGCAATGGACTCAACTCCATAGTGCTCTTTTGGGGCATGGGGGTCTTGCAAATTGGACATAACACTTACTGGCTTGCTTTCCATGGTTTGTTCAGCTTGCTTTTTCATAGAAGCCAGGACCACCACACCAGGGATGGCACCACCAGAAATGGGCCCTTCCCCTTTGCTTACTAATTGAGAAAATGTCTTACAGATGGATCTCATGGAGGTAGTTCCTTAGCTAAGGTTCCTTCCTCTCTCATGAGTCTAGCTTATGTCAAGTTGATACAAACAAACAGCCAGTACACTAATTTTTGTGGTTATTCAGACTATAGCACACATATGGAAGGCTTAAAAGCTAAAAACTACATATAAGAGAAAACATACAATATTGGGGTCTGGGTCACCTTACTCAAGATTTTTTTTTTTTTTTGCTATTTCCATTTACCTATGAATTTCATTTTTAACAGCTGAATAATATTTCCATTGTGTAAGCGTACTATATTTTCATTATCCATTCATTAGTTGATGGACATCTAGGCTGTGTTCAATTTCCAATTATTATAAATAGAGTAGCAGGGAGCATTGATAAGCAAGCATCTCTGAAGCAGGATGTAGAAACCTTTGTGTATATGCCCAAGAATAGACTAGCTGGATCCTGAGGTACATAAAGTACCATATTCTTGAAGAAAAACTCCATTTTCATAGAACCTGTAGAAGTTTGCATTCCCACCAGTAATGAATAACTGTTCTTCTTTCAATGCACACTCATCAGCATGTGCTATCATTCGCTTTATTGATCTTGGCCGTTCTGACAGAAGTAAGATGAAATATCAAAATAGTTTTAATTTTCATTCCTTGGTGGCTAGATGTGTTGAACTTTCTTCTTGTATTTTTTTTTTTTATTTTGTGTGAGTGAGTGTTTAACCTGCATGCATGTCTATTCCACATGTATGCAGAAGAGTGCTACAGATCTCCTAGAACTGGAATTATGAACAGCTGAGCTGCCACATGGGTGCTGGGAACCCAACAGTGGTTCTCTGGAAGAGGAGCGAGTTCTCTTAACAACTGAGCTATATGCAGCCTCCCCTGCTCTGTCTTTATAAAATATAAATTCTACCCCCATACTCTGACTTTCTTATACAGAAGATTTGAATAAGTGACACAATCCACATATAACACATGAGGTGTATAAAATATTGTATAATTTTTAGATTTTGTTTTAGGAATGGTAATACATACCTATACTTGAGAGTTGAGACAGGATTGCCAAAGGACTACATAGTAAGTTTAAATTTAACCAGGGATATGTAGTAAGACGGTGGAAAGGAAGAAAGAAAGAAAGAAAGAAAGAAAGAAAGAAGGAAGGAAGGAAGGAAGGAAGGAAGGAAGGAAGGAAGGAAGGAAGGAAAAAAGAAAAATTAATGAATGGAAGGAAGAATTTTAAAGTTTTATTTCAGATGGATTATTAATATCAAAATGGGTCTATTGGCTAATATTAAATTTGATTTCTATTTGTTTCTATTATAAAACAGTTACTTCATCCCATGAACGTAATAGATTTTTATGAAATGGACACTCTATGCTATGCAAAGATTTAGGGCCTGAGAAAACAAAGATTATGGAATATGGTCTCTGCTTTCTAGAATACTTACAGTCAGAAGAGGTAAACATTTTGTTCACATGTAGTACTAAAACAATCAAAAGGGGGAGACTATTTTCAGTAAGAAGGGGACTAAAAAAAAAGAAGCAGGAACAGAAAGTGGGCAGGAGGAAATGGGGATAAATAGGAACAAAGTATAAGGACACATACATATAAAAAGGCCATAATAGGTTGGATGTGGTGACACATGCACTTAGGTAGCAGAGACAAGCAGGGCTCTGTGAGTTCGAAGGCATACTTGCCTACTTAGTGAGTACCAGGCGAGGACAAGCAGGAATATGTAGAAAGACCCTGTTTCGTGAAGAAGAAAAAGAAGAGGAGGAGGAGGAGGAAGAGGACAATGAGGAGAAGGATGAGAAGAGAAGGAGAAGGTGGAGGAAGAGGAAGAAAGAAAAATTGAAAGAAACAACAAAATGTCATAATAAGACCCATTACTCTGCATAAAAACTTTGAAACATTTTTAAGTCAGTAGGAGGTTTAACAGTATGAAGAAACCTACCTACTAAGACAAGTGGCAGAGGAATAACAGAAAAGCACACATTTGGTGAGGCACTGGCCTGCTTGACATTTTGCATCTGTACCACACAGAATGGGTTCAATTTGTTTATCCTCTGTAAGCCTTTGTTTACTTACTTTAAAGGTTGTCCAGGGTCTGTGAAAGCCTGATATCATGAGTTTTATTCTTAAGACCTATGTGGTGGAACTGAATAACATAAGTTGACCTCTACACATATTCACACATACATGGGCACACACAAAAATAAATTTAATTTTAAAATTTGGTCAAATTTAGTTGTGTGTGCCTTCCTAGTAGCTTTGAAGAAGTTATTGTTGAAGTCAATACTGAAACATTTATAAATGCTTTGTTGTTAAAAGTATCGTATAGGTACAGGCCCAGTGTGATGATGAATGTTTGTAATCCTAGTACTTCAGTGGCTGAGTCAGGAGGGTCTCAAAGTTTGAGACTAGATTACACTATGTAATGAGACCCTGTCTCAAAGCTGAAGTAAGATCAAAACTCAACAAATGAACAAAACCATTAATATACTTAATATAGAGTTACCGTAAATATATCACAGTATATTAAAAATATAAATATAAATATATAGAGTGTAGCTCAGCTGATAGACTGCTTCTCTAGCACACTCCAAACTTTTGGTTTTATCTCTAGCACTTCATAGACTGGGTGTGGTGGCACATGCTTGTAATCAGAGTAACTGGAGAATAGACACAGGAGGATCAGAAGTTCAAGATCATTCACAGCACCATACAAGATCAACGCCAGACTGGAATATATGGAATCTATCTTGAGGAAGAAGGAAGGAAGGAAGGAAGGAAGGAAGGAAGGAAGGAAGGAAGGAAGGAAGGAAGGAAGGGAGAAAGGAGGGAGAGGGGATAAATACATGTAATATATATAAAATACATTTTTAATATCTGCACTTATAAGAACTTACAGGAACTCTAAGAATTTTTTTAGTTTCAGACATTTTTAAAAATTACATTTGTGTGTATGTATGTGTGTGTGTGTGTGTGTGTGTGTATACAACTTGTTGGAGTTAATCCTCTCCTTCCATCATGTAGGATCCCAGGGATAGAACTCAGGTTGTCAGGCGTGGTGGCAAATACCTTAACCTGCTGAGTCATCTGACCAGCTCATGGAGTTTTTATTTTGTTTTATTTTATTTTATTTTATTTTATTATTTGTTTGTTCAGTTAGGTTTTTTAAAACAGGGTTTCTCTGTGTAGCCTTGGCTGTCCTGGAACTACCTCTCTAGATGAGGCTGACCTCAAACTTATGAAGATCCACCTGCTTCTGCCTACCAAGTTCTGGGATTAAAGACATGTGCCACCACCTCCTTGCAGAGTTTATTTTTATTACCATAAGGGGCCAGGATCTAATTTAAATTTATTTGACTCAAAGTCAAATATTCACTAGAATCAAAGTGCTTCTGGACTATGTCTGTCTGCCAACAAAGAATACTGTTGTTATGAAATCATTTAGCTGTTTGTTTTTTTAATTTGTTTCTGATGTTGCCACTGTTTTGTTTGTTTGTTTGCTTGCTTGCTTGCTTGCTTTTATGTTTTGCTGATCTGTATTTTTGTTAAGACAGAGTCTTTCTAAGTAACCTAGGCTGGTATTCAACTATTGATCTTCTTGCTTTAGTCTGCAGAGTTTTAAAGGCATGTGTCCACACACTCCCTGAGTTAGCTGTTTTAGTAGAGGACAATGCAGCCACTTTTGATGTGAACTGACAGACTAAGATCAGAAAGGAGAGGAGAACCTCCCCTATTAGTGGACTTGGGGAGTGGCATGCAAGCAGAGGGAGGAGGGAGGGTGGGATTGGGAGGGGAGGAGGGAGGGGCTTATGGGGGGATGCAGAATGAATAAAGTGTAATTGATGAAAAATTAAAAAAAAAAGGGAAAAAAATAAAAAAAAGAACAAAAAAACCCTATTTTTATTGTTCTGGATTTGCTGTGTGAAAGAAAGCAGTTGAGTACAAGGGTGAAAGGCAGTGCTGACCCACTCAGCAACCCTGGAGACAGTGCCCTCACTCAGAGCCTCATTTGAAAGGATCTCCCTGCTGTGCCTCCGAAATCAAAAAAGAAAGCTGTGGACACCACCTGCTCTCAATAAATGTTGTTTCCCTCTAGGAACCTTGATGTCAGGTCTGAGGAAGGAAATGTACAAGATGAGCCTGGGACAACTTAACAGCAGGAAGGTCCCAAAGACTTCTAAGGCCACTTCCAAAGGACTCTAGAACCAACTTGAAGAAATTTTCACAGAGCATTTAGGGAAATATGAGCTTAGATAAGAAAAATACTCAGGTGGTTGTTGTTACTGTTGTTTGAAATTTTTTGTTTCCTTTTGAGAGGAAGTCTTCTTGGGTAGGCCAGACGGGCCTCAAACTTGAGCCCTTGTCTCAGCCTCCCTAAGGGTGCATTACTGTTTGGCTCTGAGCTTTTTGGAAAGTATCCCTGTAACTGAATATAAATTGGGCTTATGTGAGGTCTGAGTTTCTAGATTTTTACTTTTAAAACTTTTTTTAACTTTTTACTTTTACTTCTAAAGTGTGAACCAAAACTTCACAACTACTTCTGTTTTTGCAGCACTGTGCCCTTAAGATGTAAAGACAAGATTAGATTGTAAATCACTGGATTAATTTATTCATATATTTAACAACAGTCAGCATGTAGTTGTTTTTCTCTAAAAGGCCCAGTTTTCAAAACACAGCCCTCAAAATATCTTCCTTCTTCACAAAGCTTTGTGTTCAGTTAGCCTTTGATTTTTGCCAGTAATTCTGTTACTTGCCATCTGAGCAGGACTTTGGTTGAGATCTAACTCTGTATGCTTGTTTTCATGACATGTTGACCTCCAATAAGCCCCGAAGCTTAAATGAAATGCACAATCACACTTTTCTATCTGTGTTTTAATCTAGAACTGTGTAGCAGAAGCCGAGCCAAAGGAATACAGAACAAAATCTGTTTCCCTGGACGAGTTCAATAGTTTCTGTTTTGCAGGTATCCTGTAGCAGCTTTGGAAAACACTAATCTTGAACCCTACTTCTCAGGGATTCTTAACAACTATCATTTTTACGATCATGCAAATCAGTGAGTGTGAGAATGCAGGTCAATGTAATAATTAAAGTTCACAGATCTAAGAACCCTTTTCACTTTGTTTCTTAAAGACTCATTTTCAACTCCTGAGAAAAGTATTTGCTTATGCTTCCCTAGCTGAAAGACTCCTATTGTGTTTTTACTGTAGAAGGACATTATGTTAACACGGTGATTTGCTTGCGACAAACTTATTGTTTCCAACTTTTTAAAGTTGCAATCTTCTCATAAAAATAGGGACTTTTTGCTTCTACTTGATTTGTAGAATGAGCCACTTAGTTTTACTTTAAAAAACATTTTGTGTGGGATGAGGCCATTGGGGACAAGATTTTTTTTCTTGATTTTCAGTATTTCATAAACCCACCTTTACATTTTAATTGTACAACAATGAACTTATTCATTATGTGCATCACTCACTTTCTGCCTTTCCTTCTCAACTCATCCCAACTAATATTCTTCTGTCCGTCTTTTTTTTTTTTTTTTTTTTTTTTTGTAGTACTAGGGATGAAACTCAGGGTATAACAAATACCAGGCTGCCTCTACCATTTATGTTTACCAGCACCTGAGAACTGTTGATAGGTATTTTTATTTTACATATTATTTGGTTGCAATAAAAATAAGTAAGATGGGACTAGTAAAAATGCTTACACTGAATAATTAAATCAAAGAGTAGTTTATTAAAAAAAGATTCAAAACAGAAACTCTAAGTACCAGTGTGTACATTGTACACATTTAAATGACTCACAAGAATGAAGTTTTGTTGTTCATATATAGTAAGATCATACCACCTTGTTGTTCATCAAAAGATGTCCAAGAATTCTGCCTCAAAACCACATACATGACTGCCATTTTAAACAGACCAAATTTCAAACATGCAACAACGCCACTGGTAATAAAGCTTTGGAATGGGTGCTCACTCTATTATTTCACTACAAACAAGATAGAAAGCAAGGTAAATTGAGAATTTATTCTAAAGTATAATGCAGGTTGTCATCTTCAAAACCAGCACGCCTCACTCCTCTGCTGCCATTTTTAGCAAGTACTCTTTGTCAATCTTGAAGAGCCTCCATCCCTCTTCACTGGACAAATCCGAAGCACCTCTTCTTTTGTAGAAGTTGATGGATGGCTCATTCCACTCCGCCACCAAGAAGTGCATACTGCTGCAGCGACACTTCATGGCGACCTAGTACAAGCAGGACAAAAGATAAGCCCAGCAACATTTCACCCACTTGCCAAGACCCAATTTTGATTCATTTGTTACAATAACCCAATGACTCTGACAAAGAATCCCAAATCTAGGACAGCTGGATGTACTGGGGCACAACTATAATCCCAGCACTAGGCAGGTGAAGACAAGCTTGAGGCCAGCCAGGGCTACATAGTGAATACCAGTGTATTCACTATGGGCTGTGCAGGGAAATGCTGGTGAACATACCTGGCTTAGATTCTTCAAAATTTCTGATCCTATACCAAAGCCTAAAAGAAAGAAAGTTTAACTTAGTAAGTCATTTGAAGGCCATAGAGCTGTGACTTCTCTTTAAGCTACCTTTAATCAATTCAAATGTACCTCTATAATCACTCATAACAAAGAAGTCTTCAAGATACAGTAACTTGCCAATCCATGGATCATAGGTAAAATAGTACATGGCGAAACCAACAATGTTGTGTCCTGTAATAAGAATATTCCGTGAGATATAAAGAAGAAAAACAACCTATTCATGCTGTATTGGCAGAATCAGAAGCCTATTGTAGACTTTACGAAGATCTACATTCATGCATCATAGGAACAAATAGCCAGACACCAGACTGTCCCCTCATGTTTATGCTAGTACAGTCTGGACCAATGATGAACATACATGGTCTCAGACATGTAATTGCAAAAAGCATACATTCGAGACAGCTAAAGTTGGGCTACACCAGTGGACTGGCTAGTCTGCAGTCTCAGGAAGTAAGAACACTTTCATTACCTGCCAGAGCAAAAATACCATGGACTTAAACTAAACATGTTATTCACATCCTAATGACAAACTGGTATGTTGGCTTGGCAAAAGTTGGGTTTACACAGCAGCTTAGAGGAGGAAATACTTGTGGTTTACTAACGCTTCCTTAAAGCCAGAGCACCAGGCCTGCAGCGCAATGTTTACTTTCAGAACTTGCTGTCCCATGAATACATTTTCAATTTACTTTCCCCAGTCTTTAAGGCAGGAGAAATAGCAGTCACTGGAAACAAGTGTTACATAACATACTTCTAAAACCTAACGCATTTCTTACGTGTTCAGATTATCTGCTACGGTAAGGAACAGACATCAGAAGAACACTGAAGCACCCACCCAAACAACTTCCCCTTTAAGCCATCTTCTGATTAGTCAACAAGGGCCAGCAAAAAAAGAAATACAGAACTCAAAATAAAAATAATTAAAAATTGACTTCCTCATAAGGAGTGTCGGTCTGATACCAAATGGAGGCAATGGTTGTAAATTAGAAGCAGTGATTGCAACTTAAACTTTCTAGCCATTTTCTATTTCTTTGCAAACAGACAGGAAGCGAATATAAGTTTCTGATCTACCGTGTTTTAAGTGTGTGATAATAGGACCTTACCTCATTTATCATGATCATCTACTTTATTGTGTAAAGGATCTTTTAGTTACCTCCCCGCCCATCCATGTACACAGAAGGGTCGTGTACATGGCGAAGCTAGAGACTGTAACCTGAAGATTGGGACAAATTAAAGAAAAAATGTGATTTAACACAATTACAAAAAAGGTTAGGTTAGGGTCAAACAAAAACCATTTTATGAAACGGAATTACAACAAATGACATTATACCTAACTTTTCCGGGTTTCTACAGCACTCTGATACTTGCTCAAACAGCGCTTTTTACCCGTCCTATTATAAAGTACAGTACATACATTTTTTTCCTCAGTTATTTCCATACAGGCTGGGTGTTATTTCCAGCCAGCTTCTCAGTAACTTCTGCCCGTGTTGTCACTAATTACGGGTTTTGCACAGTGAACTCTATTCCTGTTCTCTCTGGTTTCTGGACAGGGAGAGGGACTTACCTTCGGGAGTCCAGTGCTCCTTAGGCACTTCTGCAACCAGGCAGTGGTAGAAGGGGTGCTCTCCAAAGCCATCCTCTAGGAGATCTGTAAGATGAGTGAGGCAGAGGCAGTGTTGACCTTAGGAGGTGCCAGGAAACAGCTTGTCCTCCCTGTGCCCCCTCCTCTGCCTCCACCCAGCATGGCTTCGTTACCTTTCTCAGTTAAAATTACTTGATCTTCCATGTATTCGTATTTAGCCAGTTCCTGGGGACGATACATGCAAAAGAAAGGACAATGAAACTCCTGTCCAGCCTGGCCAGCTCACAAGAGGGAAAATGGGGCAGGCGGGGTCGGGTGGTGACAGAAGCCTGCCTGGCGCCAAACTAAATGGCCTGACCCAGGCTGGAGTTGGCAGGCTAAGAAAAGGGAATTCACTGGCCGGGCAGAGTCTCAGAACCGAAGATGAAGACTCGCCCGGGAAACGGGGCCTCCTCCACCCTAGGGAGAGCCCTGGCTTTTCCCTACCTTGATCAGTCGAAGGATGTCACTGCAGTCGGAAGCAGTGGCTGGACGGATCTTAAATTTAGCCATTTTCGTCTTTTGCTTTTCTTCCCTTTGCGCACCAGGCCCCTGTACTTGAACAGCAGGAGGAGGTGGTTCCTCATTCGTCTCCCGGGAGCGTCCTCTTCTCAGTCAGGCTGGCACCATGACCCGGCGAACCGCAGCTAATGACGGAAAACTGGCAGACTTGCTCTGGGAAGTTGCGCAGCTAAGCAGTGGCAAGACCTTGCCTTTTAAATCTTCAGAAGCTCCTCCCTGGGACCGTGAGACGGAGAGATCACAACCAGTAAGGATGCAAGAGCGCGGGAGCACCGCCTTCTTTTCCGGACTGCTCACTTCCCGGCTCTCTCGTGACATGGATGGCGCAAACCCGGAGGGCGGGTCAGGGCGAGGTGCACTGCTGTGTTCCCTAACCTCGCGTCCTCTAGCGGCGTCTTATGGACCCTTCCCGAAAACCTGTCCCCTAGTAAACTTTGGAAATAGAAAATGAGGATGCCTCCGTGACCCCGAAATTGCTAAGAAAAGTGAACTCAGGAAGCCCGTCTTTAGGGGGTGACAGAAAGATAAGGCCAGTTATTTTCAAAGTGTGGTCCACAGGCATAATTTTCGTTTTCCCCGTTGCTTGTAATTTTCCACAGGCAGGTCATTGATATGTGGTGATGTCATCGTTTTCATAACTAAAGGAATGTGTGTGTTTGCCTCTTTTTGTTTTGTTTTTGAGACAGGGTCTCTCTATGAAGTCTTGGCTATCGTGGAACTCTCTAGCCTAGAAGTCACGGATCACAGATCTGCCTGCCTCAGTCTCTCCACTGCTAGGATTAAAGGCCATATAGCACCACACACTGCTCTTTTATTCTCTAAGGTCAGTTCTTAGGATTTCTCAATTTCTTTCCTTTTAGTTCAGTAGTTCGCAACCAACCTGTGGGTCACAATCCCTTCGGGGTCCCATATCAGATATCCTGCATATTAGACATTTACATTATGATCCATAATAGTATAACAGTAGCAAAATTAGTAATAAAGGAGAAAGGAAATAATTTTATAGCTGGGGGTTCACCACAACATGAGGAATTCTATTAAAGGGTGGCAACATTAGGAAAGTTGAGAAACATTGTTGAAGTTACTAGATTTAATGTTTTCATTTATTTATTTATTTATTTATTTATTTAAAGGCAGGGTAATCTCTGTAGTCTTGCCTGTCCTAGAATTCACTCCGTATACCAGACTGGCCTGAAACTCAAAGGTCTCCCTACCTCTGCTTTCCAAGTGCTAGGATTAAAGGCATGTGCCACCACTGTCTGACAGTGCTTCCTTTCTCACTTCCTTTCTTAAATCTCTGTTCTTCCCTGTGGACTTTCTTTCTGACTGAGAGATATACTTTATAATTTCCTTTAAAGGAAGTTTGTTCGTTTGTTTGTTTTTAACTTTACAGGTTTTGCTTATTGTGAATGTCATCTTGCATTTTTGAAGGATTTATTTCACTGCTTATAGATTTTGAGGTTTGGAAATTTTCTTTCAGCACACTGATATCTGACCATTCCTGGTTTCCTTTGCTGTTGAATGATCTTACTTGCTCCAGTCCATGTGCTTTTTGTTTCCTTTAACTTTTTATTTTGAAGTAACTCTAGACATACTGAGTATGTGATGAATCATTACTTCACTGATTGCAAGAATTTATGCCTCTGTTTTTTTGTTTGTTTGTTTTTCTGTTGGTTTACTTTGTTTTTTTTTTTTTTTTTTTTTTTTTTTTTTGAGACAGGGTTTTTCTGTGTAGCCTTGGCTGTCCTACACTGGCTCTGTAGACCAGGCTTGCCTTGAACTCACAGAGAACCACCTGCCTCTGCCTTCCTGAGTTCTGGGATTACAGGCATGTGCCACTGCACCTGGTTTATGCCTCTGTTTTATGTTTCTATCTTATTTTCAAAAATAAAATCCTTGAATTAACTAAATTTTAGATGTCCAGAGATCAAAATGTTTGGGAACATTTGGGTATCCCTATTCCTGGATCATACCCATTGGAACAAGTTAAGTATTCGAGTCTCTGGGGAATGACTTTTTTTTTTTTTTTTACTATGGACTTTCCTGAACAGACCCTGTTGAAGACTCTGTTTCCATAGCCTTGTCTTCCTTCCAGAGTCAATCAGAGAATGTTTTTGTAGTAAGATAAAGCATCAGATTGTCTCCAGCATCCGGTCTGTACAATGAGAAGTTGGACTACTTCTAACATTTAGTACGTGACTTAGCCTTTATTAACTAGTAATATCCTGTTTGTAGAAATGAAACCAAAAAGGCATTTTCTGCTACCCCTCCCACTCTCCCATGACTCATTGCATTAGTGAGTCACTGTGAGAGCTTATGCAATGTTTTTTTTTTTTTTCAAAGAGCTTTAAAAAAGCACCCAATTTACCCAAGTTACTGCCAGTGATGTCTTTCTTAACATAGATGACCAGGCTCTTCCCTCCTTTGTGTTGGTTGAGAATGCTAGAGCACTTAGAGTCGTTTGTTACATATTTACTGATAGCAATACATTAGACTCAACACCAAGAGTAACATCCTCCTGAAACAAAACTCAAGCCATTTTCTTTTTAGGTTACTTAGTGTTTCAGAATTTTGATTGAACCTAGGATTTGGCAAAATTTTATTTGGTTAATGAGTCAACATTTCAACTTGTTGAATCCTTGGGGATTATAAACGATCACCAAGTGTTTACAGCCAGCCCTACAAGTGCACAGTTAGCTTTTAGAAATGTGTTTGTAGTTTGCTATAACAGATTTGAATCTTTATGAGAAAGGAAATTCCTATCACAGAGATGGACAAAGAGGGAGAGTGAAAGGAAGAACAATAGCCACAGTAGTGTGTTGTTCTTTGTCTCATTTCAAGGTTTCACAAAGTTCAATGCCCCAAAGATTTCTATGATATTCCATGTAGATCAAGCCACCAGAAGTCAGTTATTTGAAAACAGGTTGTCTTATGCCATCTTTTTTGTATTTGTTATGTGTTACATTACATACAAAGTCATCACACACTCAGTTGCTTAAAGTAATGCATATTTATTGTTGCAGAATGTATAGGTCAGGAGTCCAAACATGGCTGCACTGAATTCTTTGTTACTTATGTCAGCCAGGCTGCATGGAACAAGTCCATGTTCATGCTAATTACTGACCTTGACAGTATTCCTATCTCTCTGTCTCTGTGTCTGTATTTCTGTCTGTCTCTCTCTCCCTGTGGGTTTTTGTGTGTGTGTGTGTGTGTGTGTGTGTGTGTGTGAATGTGAACACAGGTGCCTGAGAAATCCAGAAGAGGACATTAGATACCCTCAACTCATTCTCAACTTGTTCTCAATTCGTGGGTCTCAACCCCTTTGAGTGTATCATATTAGATACTTACATTACAATTCGTTAACAGTAGTAAAATTACAGTTATAAAGTAGCAGTGAAATAATTTTGTGGTTGGGGATCACCACAACATTAGGAACTGTGTTAATGTGTCATAGTATTAGGGAGATTGGGAACACTGTCCTAGAGCTAGAGTTACAGGTGGTTGTGACCTGCCTGATTTGGGTGCTGGAACAAGAACTTAGGTTTTCTGCAAGAGCAGCAGGTACTATTTATTAACTTACTGGTTCATCTTTCCATACATGGCAACATTCATTTGTTGATTGCTGTCTTTGGCTTTTTGATGGCTATTAGATGGAGGCTACCCTAAGCTCTTCCAGGCTGCTTAGAGTTTCTGGTGTGCCTATATTTCTTTACCATGTGGTCTTACCTAACATGGCCATTTATAAACCCACAAAGTCTCTGGAGTAGCTAACAAGACAGTCAAAATATCTATTGGAGTACAAACACCTTACATAAAATTTGCAATCTTAAACTTTTTGAGTTTAGGTTTTGAGACAAGTTCTGTGACCTCAAACTCAGAGTCCTCCTGCCTCAACCTCCCAAGTGTTGGAGTTTAAGTTATTAAACACTGTACTGGCCAGCCTTCCCTTAGTTAGTCAAAATTTCTATAATAACAAATGAAGCATTCCAGAACTATCCCATCTTGCAAAACTTAAACTCATTACCTTTCCACCCAGCTCCTGCTAGCCACATTCTACTTTTCATTTCCAAATGTTTGAATTACTTCAAATAAATTATGTAAGTAGAATCACACAGAATTTATCTTCTGTTTGTTTGTTTGGCAACTGGCTTATTTTACTTAGCATAATGCTTGCAAAGTTCATCCCTATAGGTATTGGCGTGCAAATATTTTCCACTGCACAGATTGCCTTTTCATTCTTGAGTGTTTCTGTTCTTTGAAGTTTTGTAGTTTGCCGTATTGCTGTCTCTCTCTCTCTCTCTCTCTTTGCTTTTATCTGACACATTAGAGCCATACATAATGTGCCATAATTGTGAGAATGGCATCTTGTTACCCATACCACACTGTACTAGTTAGAAGCAAGTTACACATCCAAGCCACATGAAGGAGAGGGGTGCATACAAAGGCATAAGCACCAGGAAGCAGAGTCTCAAATCCACTGCTGAATACTGGGGCATGTTTTCAAAGGGCAGTAGAAGCCTCATACTTAGTTAACATACAGCACGTACTTAATCAGTTCTATCAGTATGCTTTGAATATGATTTACATCTACCATCTGTTAATGCCATTACAAAGACAGAAGAAACAGGACAAGCGATGTAACTCATTGGTGTGAAGCTGTAGTCCAGGTCAGAGGCTAGAGAGATGGTTTAGACACTATAGTGTTTGCCTCACAAACATGAATACCAGAATTTGATCCTTAGCACATATGTTAAAAAAAAAAAAAAAAAAAAAACAACCTTCACAGGTGGCATTAACCTGTAATCTCAGTGCTGAAGTCACAGGAAAATCCTCCAACTTGCTATCCAGTTAGTCTAGCCCAATCAGTGAGCTCCAGATGCAATGAGAGACACTATCTGAAAACATAAGTTGGAGAGTGAGAGAGGAAGACATGTGACATCAACTTTTGCTGCAATCTCCCCCCTCCACACAAATACCTCACAAGCAGTGTAACTATGAGGTAAAGGTTGATGCAGCCCCTTCAGGTAAATATTGGTAACCATATAGAGGGAGAGATATCACGTAGACACAGAAATACACTTGCATTTATTCCACAATGTAAGACAGTCAACCTGTCATGTTGTTTGAAATTCCATCCTCTATAAATGTAAGCTAAGTAGGTATTTTTTCTTTATATAGTACCCTGCCTCCAGTATATCATTAGCAGAATTTATATTTTCTAGACACTTACAGTTCAATAATTGAAGTTCTTGCCATTCTAGTTGTGGCAAAAAGGGATTCAGACCCCCAGATGAAAACAACAGGTACTATTAGAACTCAAGACAGTTTGTAACCCAGCCAGAGTGACTTATCTCCAGTCTGAGGATGCCTCCTGATGTGATGTCCTAAGGCGAGATTATTGCTCATCCATAAAGTCAAGAGATCAAGGCTCTAACTTCTCATAAATATGTAAGAGATCTGAAAAGTGCAATCAACCACTTTAGACCTCCTAAAAAAATATCAGCACTTTGAATCTGGGTATGGAAGTTACCCAATAAGAAGATCATAGAAAATAATTGCCTGTTAGTGCTCAAAGTGTAAGACACCCCCACTTTTCCCTGTGGCCCCTGGGTACATGTAACAGATTTCAAAGTTCAGAATACAGCTTGCCAGTCTTTGTACCATTTGCAAACTGGCAATTAAATCTTAAGAGAGAATTCAAGAAAGTAGAGGATACTTCAAAGAGGGAAATGAAAGAGAGTAAACTCCACCCAAACCTCCTTATTTTTCTCTAAACAACAAGGAGTGGCCTTATGTTTTGCCTCATTGTATGTGATGTTTGGCAGAGTCTGCTGGCCAGCACAAAGGTTATTGCCTGAGAACTCATCTGGAAAAGAAGTACTTGGGAGTGAATCATTTCTCATGGAAGAATGATAGAGTTATGAGAAGCAGGCAAGAAGATGAAAGGGAACCATGACCTTAAAATCAACAAAACTGGAACACATTTAAACGTCTCCTTCAAAAAAAATGTTATGGTTAGATGCTGCAGCAAAAGAAAAAATATGTAAATGCAGCATATTTCATTCATTCATTTGCAGTACTGAGATCAAACCCAATCTTCTTGCCTGCTAGAGAATTGCTCTACTATTGAGATACAGGCATATCCAGAAAATAAAACTTCATATTGCTTGCCATGAGTGACAAGCATTACTTGTCACCTTACAGATGTGATTTTGTCATTTTTTTTCTTTTTTATATTTATCCCTTCCCTTTCTTCTCTCCAAACTCTCCCATATACTCTTACTCACTCTTTTTCAAATTCATGGCCTCTTTTTTACATTAATTGATATTCAGTGCACACACACACACACACACACACACACACACACACAAATTGTCCAGTCTGTACATTGTTACTTATATGCATATCTTCAGGGCTGAACTTTTAGTGTTGGATTAACCAGTTGATGTGTCCTCTCGGCATTCCTTAATGGCCTGCAATTCTTTTTGTAGGGTTGAGGCCTTGTAGGCTTCTCCCCATCTACTTTGGCATGACTATTGGTTTTGTCCTTGTTCAGCTCATATTTTGATAGTCACATTGGTGAGACCTTATGGGTATAGCTTCTGACATTACTAGAAGACACAATCTCACAGCAAACTCCCTGAACATCCGGCTCTTTAAACATTTCCACCCCCTCCTCTGAAATGTTCCATTAGATTTTTGCTCATTAATCTTTTGTAGATGTATCAATTGGGACTATATTCCACACCTCTGCATTTAGCTTAGTTGTTGTTTTCTGTAGTGATCTCCCGTTGTTGTGAAGAGAAGTTTCCTTAATGAAGGGTGCAGTGGTTTGAATAATAATGGCCTCCATAGATTAATACACTTGAATGTTTGGTTTCCCTCTTGGTTTTTGATAAATTTCTGTTTTGATTTCTGTCTTGACTCATTTTTTTTTCATTCAGTAGTGAGTTGTTCAGTTTCCATGAGTTTGTAAGCTTTCTCTTGTTTCTGTTGTTGATTATGTCCAGTTTTAATCCATGCTGTTCAGACAGGGTATGGGGTGTTATTTCAGTTTTTTTTAATGTGTTGAGACTTGCCTTGTGTGCAAGTATGTGGTAAGCTTTGGAGAAATTTTCATGACCTGTTGAGAAGACGGTATAATCTTTTGTGTTTGGGTGAAATATTCTGTTAGGTCTATTTGGTTTATGACATTAGGTAGCTCCAACATTTCTCTGTTTAATTTTTCTCTACATGACTTGTCTAAGAATTGAAATGGATTCTTTGAAAAATTGATTGAAAATTCATGTGGATTGAAAAATCTTGTGGATTTTTCTTTTGATGAGTTTATGCTGCCTCTGATTGGTTTTGGTTTAAAATTTATTTTGTCAGATATTAAAATGGTTACAACAGCTTGCTTCTTGGATCCATTTGCATGGAATATCTTCTTCCAATTTTTACCCTGAGATGATCTCTATTCTTCATGGTGATGAGTGCTTTTCTAGGTGCAGCAGAAATATGGAGCCTGCTTTCTAATCCAATATGTTAGTCTGTGAATTTTGTTAGGGAATTAAGGTCATTGATACTGAGAGTTATCAATTGGCAGTATTTATTGATTCCTGATATTTTGTTGTTATGATGTAGGCTTTTTCTCCATTCTTTTGATTTGCTGGTCTAGGATTATTTATCCTTGGGATTTTTTTTTTTGGGGGGGTAAGTTCTTCAGGTTAAAGTTTTACTTCTAGCACCTTCTAAATGGCTGAGTTTGTGGATAGGTACTACTTAAATTTAGCTTTTATGTCTTATTTTTCTATCTATGTTATTGAAATCTATGCTGGCATAGATTTTATAGTCTGTGCTGGCATCTGAGGTCTCTTAAAATTTGTAGAACATTTGTCCAGGCCCTTCTGGTTTATTCAGAGTCTCCATTAAAAAATCAAGTGTTATTCTAATAGGTCTTCCTTTATATGTGACTTGGTCTTTACCCAGGTAGTTTTTAATATCTTTTTTTTGTTCTATACATTTAGTGTTTTTTATAATATATTATATTATTCTGATTCTATTTATTTGGTGTTATCTATACTTGTACCTTTATAGGTACAAGGTATTCTCTTTAAGGTCCTTGAACACATTCAAAATTGCTATTTTGAAATCCTTGTCTTTAGCTATATCAGCAATATTGCATTTCTCTGGAACTTTGGTAGTAGGATTATTGGGTCCAGATGGAAACATAGTGTCCTGGCTGTTTTACACTAGTGTCTAGGCATCTGGAATTACGATTATTGAGGTGTCCTAGATGTTGATATCTAGTCTTGTCTTTTGTTGTAGGAATGTTCCACTCCTTGGTTTCTGTTGTCATCTCTGAATCTTAGGAAAGTGTGGTGGCTGTGGGTTCTCTGGAAGGGAGTGTTTCTGTACATCAATGTGTAACAGAGAGGAATAGAGATGGAATAACAGAAAAATCTTAGAGGGGCTGTGGAAAAGAGCTAATGGGATCCTGTGCATACCAAGAAATGAGTCTCTAGGTAGTTAAGTGTGACAGAAGAAAGGACTTTTTCAAGTAGCCTGCAGTAGGATAAACACTGTCTGCACAGATGAAGATGAAAGGTCTAGAGGGACCTTGGATCTGTTCCAAGAGGTGGAATCTCTAGTGAATGGAGTTGAGGTGGGAAGTGGATCACCTTCAAGTACACTGCTCCAAGGCTGAGGGTGACACTGGAAGGATAGTGACAGTCACTGATCTGAGTTCAGCCAGGTGTGGCCACTGGAAATCTCACGTTTCAGCTGCTGACACAAATGAATGGGGTTAGGCTAAAAGGGAGAATTAAGAGGGTCCTCAAGAAAGAGATAAAAGCTGGGTCTGCACCAAGACTTGGTGACATCCCCTGGACTCTGTTACAGCTTTTAATACACTTTCTTTGCTATGTATTTTCAGTGCTTTAAAGTATGATATATTATGGAGATTTTCTTTTCTGGTCTTGAGTATTTGTTTTTCTGTTTGTTGATTTTATCTGTATGAGTGTGTCTTTCCTTACTTTGGGGAAATTTTTTTTTATGATTGTGGTGATTTTGAATGAGAATGGTGTTCATGCTAATATCCAGAATATATAAAAATTTCAAGAAGTTAAAAGCAACAAATCAAATAATCCAATTAAAATGGAGACAGCATCCTCAACAAATGGTGCTGGTGTAGCTGGATATCTAGATGTAGAAAATGCAAATAGATCCATATTTATCACCCTGCACAAAACTAAAGTCCAGTGGATCAAAGATAGCAGCATAAAACCAGATACACTAAATCAGTTAGAAGAAAAAGTCGGGGAGCTGGAGAGGTGGCTCAGGGGTTAAGTGCACTGGCTGTTCTTCCAAAGGTCCTGAGTTCAATTCCCAGCAACCATATGGTGGCTCACAACGTCTTCTGGGGCCCTCTTCTGGCCTGCAGGTGCACATGCAGGCAGAATGTTGTATAAATAATAAATAATTTTTTTAAGTGGGGAAGAGCCTAGATCGTTGACACAGGAGACAACCTCCTGAACAGAACACAAACAGCACAGGCTCTAAGATTAAGAATCAATAAATGTTCTAATATCAGAGATCAGACCTCTACTCTTGCCTGATGCGTCTAAAACAAAAAGGGGGAACTGTAGAGAGCTTCGGAATGCTGTGCCTTAAAGATGGAGCTGGTTTCCGCCTTCCACCTTCCCGATGATGAGTGCTCTCTGTCACGAACAATTCCACATTTGGCTAAGGATGAGGATCTGGCTTGCTTCCATGTATGTGGACCTATCTGCATTGCCCATGTGGCACGCCTGGGTTGGCTACCCAGAGGCTATTTAAGCTGTGGGCTGGCTTTCCCCAGGGCCAGATGATTGTTCAAGGTTCCTGAATAAACTGCATTGAAAAAAAAAAAGAATCAATAAATGAGACGTCATGAAACTGAAAAGCTTCTGTAAAGCAAAGGTCACTGTTTTCAGAACAAAATGACAGCACACAGACAGGGAAAGGATCTTCACCAACCCTATATCTGACATACGGCTAATATCCAGAATATATAAAGAACTCAATGAGATAAAAAGCAACAAATCAAGTAATACAATTAAAAGTGGGATACATAGCTAAACAGAGATTTCTCAATAGAGGAATACCGAATGGCAGAGAAATACTTAAAGAAATGCTCAACATCCTTAGTCACCAGAGACATGCAAATCAAAAGGACCCTGAGATTTCACCTTACACCCATAAAAATGGCTAAGATCAAAAACTCAAGTGACAACACATGCTGGAAAGGATATGGAAAAAGGGGAACCCTCCTTCGTTGCTGGTGGGAATGTAAACTTTTACAACCACTTTTGAAATCAGTCTGGCGCTTTCTCAGAAAATTAGGAATAGTACTTCCTCAAGATCCAGCTATACCACTCCAAGGCATATACCCAAAATTTGCTCAAGTATACAAAAAGGGCATTTACTCAACCATGGTTTTAGCAGCTTTATTCATAATAGCCAGAACCTGGAAACGATCCAGATGTCCCTCAACTGAGGAATGTATACAAAAATTGCAGCACATTTACAGAATGGAATAGTACTCAGCTATTAAAAACAAAGCAATCATGAAATTTGCAGTCAAATGGTGGGAACTAGAAAAGATATCCTGAGTGAGGTATCCCAGAAGCAGAACGACACACATGGTTTATACTCACTTATAAGTGGATATTAGACATATATTATAGGATAAACATACTAAAATTCTGTACACCTAAAGAAGCTAAGAAAGAAGGAGAACCCTGGGTAAGATGATCAATCCTCATTCAGAAAGGCAAATGGGATGGACATCAGAAGAAGGAAAAAACAGGGAACAGGACAGGTGCCTACCACAGACTCTGAAAAATTCTGAAAGACTCAACCCAGCAGGGTATCAAAGCAGATGCTGAGAATCATAGCCAAACTTTGGGTAGAGTGCAGGGAATCTTATGAAAGAAGGGGGAGATGGAAGATCTGGAGGGGACAGAAGGTCCACAAGAAGAGCAACAGAACCAAAAAATCTGGGCACAGGGGTCTTTTCTGAGACTGATACTACAACCAAGGACCATGCGTAGATGTAGGCTATGGCAGCTCAGTGTCCAAGTGACTTCCCTAGTAAGAAGAACAGGGACTGCCTCTGACATAATCTGATTGGCCTGCTCTTTGATCACCTCCCCCTGAGGGGAGAGCAGCCTTACCAGCCCACAGAGGAAGACAATGCAGCCATTCCTGATGAGACCTGATAGACTAGGGTCAGATGGAAGGGGAGGAGGACCTCCCCTATCAGTGGACTTGGGGAGGGTCATGGGAGGAGAAGAGGGAGGGTGGGGTTGGGAGGGCATGAGGGAGTGGACTACAGCTGGGATACAAAGCGAATGAATTGTAATTTAAAAAAACTAAATTTAAAAAAAAAAAAAAAGAAGAATGGCCCTCATAGGCTCATGTACTTGAATATTTCATCACCAGGGAGTGGCAATTTTTGAAAGGATTGGAAGGAATAGAAGGTTTGGCCTTGCTGGAAGAAGTGTGTCACTGGGGGTGGGCTTTCAAGAGCCTAAGCCAGGCCCAGTCTCCCTTCTTTCTCTCTCTCTCTCTCTCTCTCTCTCTCTCTCTCTCTCTCTCTCTCTCTGTCTCTGTCTTTCTCTCTCTCTCTCTCCCCCGCACTCCCATCTGTCTATCTCTCCCTCTCCCATCCTCCCTCACTCCCTCTCTGCCTGCATATTAGGATGTAGTTCTCAGCTTGCATCCTGTGCCACATGAGCCACCATGCTCCCTGTCATGACTATAAGACTTGCCTTGGTCATGATGACTATTCACAGCAACTGAACAGTGATTAAGATAATGATCTTCTGCACCTAGCCTATCAGGTCTTATCAGGAGGAGGACCTCTTTTATCAGTGGACTAAGGAAGGGGCATAGGGGGAGAAGATGGAGGGAGGGTGGGATGTGGAGGAGACAAGGGAGGTGTCCACAGCCAGGATACAAGTGAATAAACTGTAATAAATTTAAAAATAAATTGACTTTCACTTAACAAAGAAAAAAAAAGATAATGATCTTCAGCTGGGTAGTGGTGGTACATGCCTTTAATCCCAGCACTTCCGGAGGCAGAGGAAGGAAGATCGCTGTGAGTTTGAGGCCAGCCTGGTCTACAAATTGAGTCCAGGACAGCCAAGGCTACACAGAGAAACCCTTCCTAAGGGGGAAAAAAAAAGAATTATCTTGTTGAAGATATGAAGATATGATCTATGCCACTGATTTGGGATTCTACTCTCTCATCTATGCCTATAATTAAAAGGTTTTGTCTTCTCATGGTGTCTCACATTTCCTATGTGTTCCTTTCCTGTGTCTTTAAATTTTTTTTCCTTACTTATTTGGTCTACATACTTTACTTTATCTTCTCTTGCTTGATTCATTTTATTTGTGAGGCTTTCCTTTGAGTTTCTAGTTGAGTTATAGGATTTTTCAATTCCAGTTTCATTTCAGCTTAAGTCCTCTTCAGTGTTCCCAAGTCTTGGATTCTCTTTATCATTTCTACTAGACTTGTGTTTATGGAGGAGGATGTAGTACTAGGCATAGGGTGGGGTAGTAGATTTTACCTTCTTTTTAATTTTTGATGCAAGATCTGTTTAACCAGGTTGGCTTCAAACTTGTGACAGCTTGTCTCCCAACTACCAGGATTACAGGCATTGTCCACTACGTCACTTTAATCTCAGTTTCAATACATTGTTCCCTTTTTTCACATTTGTCTAGACTTCTCATATGAATTTTATTAAATTTAAAAATGTGGAATTCAGTGGTGAGAAAGACACACCGACACATGTTGTTGATGCCTTCCATCCTGTGACATGGCCACCTTGTTGGCAGTTATTTCTTGTAACCTCCATCTGGTCTCTAGAGGCTATGGGAACTGCCCACACTGGATCCATGGACTGGGCCTACCCTGTATCCCCAGCAGAAAGTATCATGAGGAACTTGCTGTGCTTTTGGACCATGTTATATAGTGCTCCAAGTTGCTGAGCATCTCTACAACTAATTGTCCTTAAAAGGGAGTGTACAATTTTCCCGCCAATGATCATTAATATTGACTATTAAACTGATCGTTAATATTGACTGTTAAACTGACAGCATCTAGAATCTCCAAAGAGATGAGTTTCTGGGAAAGCCTGTGTGGGATGAGCTGGTTTTGGCTAACTGAGGTGAGAATACCCACCCCAAATGTAGACAGTACCATTCTGTGGATTGGGGTCTTCATTGTAAAAAAAATGGAGAAATCTTGCTGACAATGACGTGCATTCACTGTGCTCCTCTTTCTGATACCAGATGCAACATGACCAGACAAATCAAGCTCATCCTACCACACCTTCCCCTATATGATATACTAGACCATCAGACTGTTAACCAAAATAAATCCTTCCTTCCTTCCTTCCTTCCTTCCTTCCTTCCTCCTTCCTTCCTTCCTTCCTCCTTCCTTCCTTCCTTCCTGAGATTGCTTTTGTTAGTTATGTTATTGTAGCAATCAGTGAAATAAGTAACTAATACATGCTGGTGTTATATTCAGAGTATTGGTGGAAGTGAAATGTCCATAAGATTCTTGTGAGCCTGGGATGGAACCCCTACTCCAACAATAGAAAAATCTCTATGGTAACTCATTCTATACCATATAGAGGATTTCTATGGAGAACTCCTCAAGTTGGTTATTGTTAGCCACCTCCGACCAGAAAAAAAGTTCGACTTTTTTTTAGAGTTACTCATTTCAGTAATTCAATTTGATATTGAAGAAGCTGTGAAATGATCCCAGTTACCAGAATGCATGAAATTTAACACAGCGATTTTTCTGAGTATGGTGGCACATGTCTTTGACCAAGCTTCTCAGAATGATAAGGCAAGAGAACCACAAGTTCAAGGCATGCCTGGAAAATTTAGTGAGACCCTGCTCCAAATAAAATATAAAGGAGGGTGTAGGTATATGTCTGTGGTAGTGCTTATGCCTAGTGTGTGAATCAACCCTACTACTACAAAAGCAAAAAAGAAAAAGACAATTTCTTCCTTTTCCTTTAAAATGTATCACTGTTACTATTATTATCATTGTTATTATTATTATTTCTGTATGTGTGCGTGCACACAGGTGCACACCATGGTACATATGTGGAGCTGAGAGTACAGTTTTTGTGTGTCAGTTGCTTCTTTCTACCATGTGGGTCCTGAGGATTGAACTCAAGTCCTCAGGTTTGTGTTGCAAGTGCTTTTAGTCATTGAGCCAGCTTGTAGGCTGTCCTTTAACTTAAGGCTCCCACCTCAGCCTCCCCAGAGCTGATATTTTATGTCTGTACCATTATGTCCTACATGTGTGCCTTTAAAATATTACAACAGAGATATATGGATGACAACTTCTGTTTCCACAATTTGCTGCTTTACCTCCCTCTCACCAACCATACTCCCCAAAATGAAACTGCTAAGTAGAATTCTGCAGTATAAATCAATGATGTCTATAGACTAGACTGAATAGACAGACAATACCAGTAAGACCTAGCTATTTGAAACAGCTGAAGGAAGCTGCTCTTGTCCATAAGTGTTACACGTTGGAATCAAATTCACCATCCTTCTTCCTCTGTCTCCCAAGTGTTGTGATTATGGGAGTGTAACAACATACCCAGCTACCTTTGCTTTTTCTCTAAACTTTCTCTAAAAATATTTTCAAGTGTGACCTACAGTTGAAAGTTGATCACATTAGATAAAATAGATAAGTTCTGATTCTAAAGTGAGATAAGATTGTAAATAATTTATCCTAGGTGATAATGTTTTTGATTGGACCTTGTTCAGATAATGTCTGATAAAATGTTCCAAGCAAAGGGAAATAACACTGATTATGTGACCTCTGTGATAATTTCTGATTACACACCCTTCAGGACAGACTTCAATGGATAGAACAAATCAAAATAAGAATCATTGCATGTTTATTATTCATGAGTGTGGTAGTTTGAATGTAATTGGCTCCCCTAGGCCCATAGTGAGTGGTATTATTAGGGGGTGTGGCCTTGCTGGAGGAAGTGTGTCACTATAGCGGCAGGTTTTGAAGTCTTCTATGCTAAAGCTATACCCAATGTGAGACATAATCTCCTTTGCTGCCTGCAGATCAAGATGTAGAACTCCTAGCTCCTCTAGCACCATGTCTGCCTACATCCTACCATGCTTCCTGCCATAATAATAATGGGCTAAAGCTCTGAAACTTTAAGCCAGCCACCATACCATCATCTTTGTATCCATTCACAGTAATGAAACTCTAAACAATACAATGAGGAAGTTCAGTATGTCACAAAAATGGCAATGATTATAACAATGAGAAAAGAAAGAGTAATTGAATATGTGTGACATGAAAGTACCAGGAGAGACTATTTGTGTAAAGAAAAGGAACCAGGGGGAGAGCCAAGATGGCGGCGCCAGGGAAAACAGCGCGTCTGAGCAGCAGGACAGCACTTTCCGTGCAGAGACCAGGAGACTGAACTTGGGGCCCTAAAACTACATCGATCGTGTTTCCCAGGTGAGGGGAGGCTCCCACGGTGTAGGAATTGGTCGGGTCCACTCACGGCTACCCAGCCAGAACCCGGAAGAAATCCCGGGTAACACAGGCTTTGGGTCTTCATGCTGGAGCCGCGAGTGGGCGGGTCCCAGCCACTTTCCCAGGCTGATCCGTGGGCACAAGGGTACCTGAGACTGGGAGTCCCAGTCGCAGGGGGACCCCACGGGGAAGCAGGGTTGCGGGTCTGATCGCAGGTAACCCAGTCTCTCCCCGGAAAGTCTCTGCCACCATCACAGCCGAGCTCCTGCTGTGCGCAGAGAGCTTTGCGCTCAGCTCAGCGGTACAGACAAGCTGTGAGCCCCAGTACAACAGGGACTGGGAACCCCTGTCCGGAGAGGACCCCACAGAGAAGGAAGAAACCGTGCTGCTGGGGTCACCTAGGGAAAGTCTAGCAGACTGCAGATTGCAAACAGACAGAACTGAGTGCCCCAAGACACCAGAGCAGTACTCACCCGCCACAGATTACCGCAGCTGATCACTAAATTTACAGAAAGAAACCCAGAAGGAGGGCAGCTTCCCCCAGGACTTCTCCCTGTGAGAGGAGAGGCCTCTTGACTAATCAGGACCACAGTTACCACCCAGGTCTCTAGGCCAGAGGTGAGCTGTAGCAACTCCTGAAAAACACCAGACATCCAGGGACTATACCCAAAAACCTCGGAAGGCTTCCTTCAGGAAAAAACATCTTCCTGCCAAAGGGATTCTCTCCACTACAAGAGTCCAGGAACAACCAGAAACTAAATTCAAACAACTAAGATAGCCCAATGGGTAGAGGACAGCGTAAAAGTTCAACCAACAAAAGCCAGAGCATTATGGCATCTCCAGAACCCAGTTATCCAGGGGCAAATACCCCTAGACACCCCAGCATAAATGAAATTCAAGGAGATGACCTAACATCTATGCTCAAGAAGATGATAACAGAAGAAACAAATAAAATACGAAAAGAAATAGAAGAAACTGAAGCCAAAAAGTATGTGGCCTTTAGAGAGGAAATGCTTAAATCACTGAATGAAATAAAAGAAACAGTGGATTGTTCAAACAAACAGCTGAAGGAATTGACGGAAAAAAATGAAAATGCAGTCAGACAGGGGAAGGAAACCAACAAAATAGCTCAAAACCTGAAGATAGAATTGGAAAAATTAAAAAAAAAAAAACACAAATGGAAGAAATTGTGGAGAGAAAGAACTTAGGGAAGAAAGCAGGAACTACAGAGGTTAGCATAACCAATAGGATACAAGAAATGGAAGAAAGAATCTCAGGTGTGGAAGATACAATGGAAGAAATAGATGTATCTGTCAAAGAAAATGATAAATCTAAAAAATTCCTGACACAGACCGTCCAAGAAATTCAAGACAACATAAAAAGAAAAAACCTAAGAATAATAGGAATAGAGGAAAAAGAAGATTCCCTGCACCAAGGCCCAGAAAATATTTTCAACAAAATCATTGAAGAAAATTTCCCCAACTTAAAGGAGAGGCCAATAAGAATACAAGAGGCCTATAGAACACCCAATAAATTAGACCAGAAAAGAAAATCCTCCCGCCACATAATAATCAAAACTGTAAGTATACAGAACAAAGAAAAAATACTAAAAGCTGCAAGAGAAAAAGGCCAAGTAACATATAATGGCAAACCCATTAGAATCACACCTGACTTTTCAACAGAGACTATGAAAGCCAGAAGGGCCTGGACAGATATCATGCAGACCCTAAGAGAACACAGATGTCAGCCCAGGCTACTATACCCTGCAAAACTCTCAGTCCTCATAGACGGAGAAAACAAGATATTCAATGACAAAAACAAATTTCAACAATACCTACAAACAAATCCAGCATTACAGAAGACACTGGAAGGGAAAATACAGCCCAAGAAAGCTAGCTACATTCAAGAAAACACAGGAAATAAATAACCTCACTTCAGTAAAACAAAAAGCAACCAAGCACACAACCGTATGACCACAGCCAACATCAAAGTCAAAGGATCTAACAGCCACTGGTCATTACTCTCTCTCAATATCAATGGACTTAATTCTCCAATAAAAAGACACAGACTAACAGAATGGATGCGTAAACAAAACCCAGCAATCTGTTGTATACAAGAAACACACCTAAGTCACAAAGATAGACATCACCTGAGGGTAAAGGGATGGAAGACGGCTTTTCAAGCAAATGGACCCAAGAAGCAAGCAGGAGTAGCCATTCTAATATCTGATAAAATAGTCTTTCAACCAAAATTAATCAAAAGAGATGGGGAAGGACACTTCATACTCATCAAGGGAAAATTCCACCAAGAAGACATCACAATCCTGAACATCTATGCCCCATATACAAGGGCACCCACATTTGTGAAAGAAACATTGATAAAACTTAAACCACACATAGATCCCCACACACTAATAGTGGGAGACTCCAACACCCCACTCTCAACAAAGGACAGGTCAACTAAACAGAAATTAAACAAAGAAACAATATCTCTAACAGAGGTCGTGAATCAAATGGACCTAGCAGACATTTACAGAACCTTACACCCAAACACAAAAAAATTTACCTTCTTCTCAGCACCTCATGGAACCTTCTCCAAAATAGACCACATAGTTGGTCACAAAGCAAGCCTCAACACATACAGGAAGATTGAAATAATCCCTTGTATCCTGTCTGATCACCATGGAATAAAGCTGGACCTCAGTAACAACAGAAATAGCAAAAAGCCTACACATACATGGAAACTGAACAACTTGCTACTAAAAGACAGCTGGGTCAGGGAAGAAATAAAGAAATAAATTAAAATCTTCCTAGAACTCAATGAAAATGAAGACACAACATACCCAAACTTGTGGTACACAATGAAAGCAGTGCTAAGAGGAAAGTTCATAGCACTAAGTGCCTTCAAGAAGAAATTTGAGACAGCGCATTCAAGCAACTTAATGGCTCACTTAAAAACCCTAGAAAAAGAAGAAGCAGACACACCAAGAAGGAGCAGACGGCTGGAAATAATCAAACTCAGGGCTGAAATCAATCAATTAGAAACAAATAAAACAATTCAAAGAATCAATGAAACCAAGAGCTGGTTCTTTGAGAAAATCAACAAGATAGACAAACCCTTAGCCAAGTTAACTAAAAGGCAGTAAGACACCATCCAAATCAACAAAATCAGAAATGAAAAGGGGGACATAACTACAGACACTGAGGAAATCCAAGCAATCATTAGGACTTACTTCAAAAATCTATACGGAACAAAATTTGAAAATTTAAATGAAATGGACAATTTTCTTGATCGATTCCACTTACCAAAGCTAAATCAGGACCAGGTAAATCAATTAAATAGTCCTATATCTCCCAAGGAAATAGAAGCAGTCATCGAAAGTCTCCCATCCAAAAAAAGCCCAGGACCTGATGGTTTCAGCGCAGAATTCTACCAGACATTCAAAGAAGAGCTAACACCAATTCTCTTCAAACTATTCCACAAAATAGAAACAGTAGGAACATTACCAAACTCATTCTATGCAGCCACAGTCACCTTGGTACCTAAACCTCACAAAGACTCAACAAAGAAAGAGAATTTCAGGCCAATCTCCCTTATGAACATTGATGCAAAAATAGTCAACAAAATACTCGCAAACCGAATACAAGAACACATCAAAGATATCATCCACCATGACCAAGTAGGCTTCATCCCAGGTATGCAGGGATGGTTCAATATATGGAAATCCATCAATGTGATCCACCATATTAACAAACTGAAAGAAAAAAACAACATGATAATCTCCCTAGATGCTGAAAAAGCCTTTGAAAAAATCCAACATCCATTCATGTTTAAAGTATTGGAGAGATCAGGGATACAAGGCACATATCTAAACATAGTAAAGGCAATATACAGCAAACCTATAGCCAACATCAAACTGAATGGAGAGAAACTTAAAGCAATCCCACTGAAATCAGGGACAAGACAAGGCTGCCCACTCTCTCCATATCTCTTCAACATAGTTCTTGAAGTCCTTGCTAGAGCAATATGACAGTTGAAGGAGATCAAGGGGATACAAATTGGAAAGGAAGAAGTAAAATTATCACTATTTGCAGATGATATGATAATATACGTGAGTGACCCCAAAAACTCTACCAGGGAACTCCTACAGCTGATAAACACCTTCAGCAAAGTGGCCGGATACAAAATTAACTCAAAAAAATCAGTAGCCCTCCTGTACACAAAAGACAAAAGGGCTGAGAAAGAAATTAGGGAAACAACACCCTTCACAATAGCCACAAATGACATAAGGTACCTCGGAGTAACCCTAACCAAGGAAGTCAAAGACTTGTATGAAAAAAATTTCAAATCTCTGAAGAAAGAACTAGAAGAAGATATGAGAAGATGGAAAGATCTCCCATGCTCATGGCTTGGTAGGATTAACATAGTAAAAATGGCCATCTTACCAAAAGCAATCTACAGATTCAATGAAATGCCCATCAAATTACCAACACAATTCTTTTTTTTTATTTTTTTTTATTTTTTTTTATTTTTATTTTTTTCTCAGTTACATTTTATTAACTCTGTATCCCAGCCGTGTCCCGATCCCTCATTCCCTCCCAGTGCCTCCCTCCCTCCCTCATCTCCACCGTGCCCCTTTCCAAGTCCACTGATAGGGGGGACCTCCTCCCCATTCATCTGATCCTGTTTTATCAGGTATCTTCAGGACTGGCTGCAAAGCCCTCCTCTGTGGCCTAACAGGACTGCTCCTCCCTTCGGGGGTGGGGAGACCAAAGAGCCAGTCATTGAGTTCCTGTTAGAAATAGTCCCTGTTCCCCTCACTTTGGGAAACCAATTGGTTACTGAGCTACCACAGGCTACATCTGAGTGGAGGTTCTAGGTTATATCCATACATGGTCCTTGGTTGAATGTCAGTCTCAGAAAAGACCCTGTGCCCAGATATATTTGGTCCTTGTGGAGCTCCTATCCTTTCCCCATCAGACTAACTCCCCTTCTTTCTTATGATTCCCTGTACTCTGCCAAAGGTTTGGTCATGAGTCTTTGCTTTGAAAACACTGCTAGTTAGAGTCTTTCAGATGCGCTCAGTAGACTCCTGTCATACGTTCAATGCACATCCCATCTGTCTTTCTAAATGAGGATTGATCATCTTACCCCATGTCAGCTCAATTGATTATCTTTTTTAGGTGTATAGATTTCATTATGTTTATCATATCTTATAGGTCTATATAAGTGAGTATATCCCATTTTTGTCTTTCTCCTTCTGGGATATTTCACTCAGAATGATCTTTTCTAGATCCCACCATTTGCCTGCAAATTTCATGATTTCCTCCTTTTTGATTGCTGAGTAGTATTCCATTGTATAAAAATACCACAATTTCTGTACCCATTCCACCGTTGATGGACATCTGGGTTGTTTCCAGGTTCTGGCTATTACAAATAGAGCTGCTATAAACATGGTTGAGCAAGTGTCCTTTTTGTGTACTTGAACAAACTTTGGGTATATACCTAGCAGTGGTATAGCTGGGTCTGGAGGAAGCACTATTCCTAGTTGTCTTAGAAAGCGCCAGATAGCTTTCCAGAGTGGTTGTACCAGTTTACATTCCCACCAGCAGTGGAGGAGGGTTCCCCTTTCTCCACAACCTCTCCAGCATGTGTTATCGCTTGAGTTTTTCATCTTGGCCATTCTGATGGGTGTAAGGTGATATCTCAGGGTCGTTTTGATTTGCATTTCCCTGATGGCTAATGAGGATGAGCATTTCTTTAAGTGTTTTTCTGCCATTCGATATTCCTCTGTCGAGATTTCTCTGTTTAGCTCTGTTCCCCATTTTTTAATTGGATTACTTGGATTGCTGCTTTTCAGCTTCTTTAGTTCTTTGTATATACTGGATATTAGTCCTCTGTCAGATAAAGGGTTAGTGAAGATTCTTTCCCAATCTGTAGGCAGTCGTTTTGTTTTGATGACGGTATCCTTTGCTTTACAGAAACTTTTCCGTTTCATGAGGTCCCATTTATTGATTGTTGCTCTTAGAACCTGTGCTGTTGGTGTTCTGTTCAGGAAGTTGTCTCCTGTGCCAATGAGTTCTAGGCTGTTCCCCACTTTTTTTTCCAATTGATTTAGGGTATCTGGTTTTATGTTGAGGTCCTTGATCCACTTTGACTTTAGTTTTGTGCAGGGTGATAAATATGGATCTATTTTCATTTTTCTGCATGTAGACATCCAGTTGGTCCAGCACCATTTGTTGAAGATGCTGTCTTTTTTTCCATTGAATGGAATTGGCTTCTTTGTCGAATATCGAGTATTCATAGCTGTGTGGATTTATTTCTGGGTCTTCTATGCGGTTCCATTGATCCTCCTTTCTGTTTCTATGCCAATACCATGCAGTTTTTATTACTGTTGCCCTGTAGTACAGCTTGAGATCAGGAATGGAGATACCTCCAGATGATCTGTTGTTGTACAGGATCGTTTTGGAGATTCTGGGTTTTTTGTTTCTCCATATGAAGCTGAGAATCTTTTTTTCAAAGGTCTGTAAAGAATTGAGTTGGTATTTTGATGGGAATTGCATTGAATCTGTAGATTGCTTTTGGCAGTATGGCCATTTTCACAATGTTAATCCTACCAATCCATGAGCACGGGAGATCTTTCCATCTTCTGATATCTTCTTCGATTTCTTTCTTCAGAGACTTGAAGTTTTTCTCAAACAGGTCTTTCACTTGCTTGGTTAGAGTCACCCCAAGGTACTTTATGTTATTAGTGGCTATTGTGAAGGGTGTTCTTTCCCTAATTTCTTTCTCAGCCTTTTTGTCTTTGGTATATAGGAGGGCTTCTGATTTTTTTGAGTTGATTTTGTATCCTGCCACGTTGCTGAAGGTGTTTATCAGCTGAAGGAGTTCTCTGGTTGAATTTTTGGGGTCGCTCATGTATACTATCATATCATCTGCGAATAGTGACACTTTGACCTCTTCCTTTCCAATTTGTATCCCCTTGATCTCCTTTAGTTTTCTTATTGCTCTGGCTAGGACTTCAAGTACTATGTTGAAGAGATATGGGGACAATGGACAGCCTTGTCTTGTCCCTGATTTCAGCCAACACAATTCTTTACAGACCTGGAAAGAAAAATTCTCAACTTCATATGGAATAACAAGAAACCCAGAATTGCTAAAACAATCCTCTACAATAAAAGATCTTCTGGAAGTATCTCCATCCCTGATCTTAAGTTTTACTATAGTGCAACAGTTTTAAAAACTGCATGGTACTGGCATAGAAACAGAATGGTGGATCAATGGAACCGAACAGAGGACCCAGAAATAAACTCACACACTTATGGACACCTGATATTTGACAAAGGCGCCAAAACCATACAATGGAAAAAAGATAGCATCTTCAACAAATGGTGCTGGTCCAACTGGATGTCTACATGTAGAAAAGTGAAAATAGATCCATACTTATCACCCTGCACAAAATTGAAGTCCAAGTGGATCAAAGACCTCAACATAAAACCAGACATATTAAATCGGCTTGAAATAAAAGTGGGGAATACACTAGAACTCATTGGTACAGGGGAAAACTTCCTGAACAGAACACCAACAGCACAGGCTCTAAGAGCAACAATCAATAAATGGGACCTCATGAAACTGAACAGCTTCTGCAAAGCAAAGGACACCATCATCAAAACAAAGAGACCTATTACAGATTGGGAAAGAATCTTCACCAACCCTTTATCTGACAGAGGACTCATATCAAGTATATATAAAGAACTAAAGAAGCTGAAAAGCAGCAAACCAAGTAACCCACTTAAAAAATGGGGAACAGAGCTAAACAGAGAATTCTCTGTAGAGGAATACCAAATGGCAGAGAAGCACTTAAAGAAATGCTCAACCTCACTAGCCATTAGGGAAATGCAACTCAAAACAACCCTGAGATTTCACCTTACACCCATGAGAATGGTCAAGATCAAAAACTCAAGTGACAACACATGCTGGAGAGGTTGTGGAGAAAGAGGAACCCTTCTCCACTGCTGGTGGGAATGTAAACTGGTACAACCACTCTGGAAATCAATCTGGCGTTTTCTCAGACAACTAGGAATAGTGCTTCCCCAAGATCCAGCCATACCACTCCTAGGCATATATCCAAAAGAGGCTCAAGCACACAAAAAGGAAATTTGCTCAACCATGTTTGTAGCAGCTTTATTTGTAATAGCCAGAAGCTGGAAACAACCCAGATGCCCCTCAACTGAAGAATGGATGCAGAAATTGTGGTACATCTACACAATGGAATATTACTCAGCAATGAAAAATAAGGAAATCATGAAATTTGCAGGTAAATGGTGGGATCTGGAAAGGATCATCCTGAGTGAGTTGTCCCAGAAGCAAAAAGACACACATGGTATATACTCACTCATATAGACATACAACATAGGACAAACCCACTAAAACCTGTGCATCTAAAGAAACTAAGCAAGAGAGAGGACCCTAACTAAAATGTCCAATCCCCATCCGGAAAGGCAAAGAGGATGGACATCAGAAGAAGAAGAAAACAGGAAACAACCTAGGAACCTACCACAGAGGGCCTCTGAAAGCCTCTGCCCTACAGACTATCAAAGCAGATGCTAAGCCTGATGGGCAATTGTTGGGCAGAGTGAATGGAATTTTATGTAAGAACTGGGAAATAGTAAGAGCTGGAAAGGACAGGGTCTCTACAAGGAGAGCAACAGAACAAGAAAATTTGAACACAGGGAACTTCCCAGAGACTCATACTCCAACCAAGGACTATTCATAGAGATAACCCAGAACCCCTGCACAGATGTAGCCCAGGGCAGTTCAGAGTACAATTGGGTTACATAGTAATGTGAAGAGGGACTGCCTCTGACATGAACTGACTGGCCTGCTCTTTAGTCACCTCCTCCTGAGGGGGAGCAGCCTTACCAGGCCATAGTAGAGGACAATGCAGCCACTTTTGATGTGAACTGATGGACTAAGATCAGAAAGGAGAGGAGAACCTCCCCTATCAGTGGACTTGGGGAGTGGCATGCATGCAGAGGGAGGAGGGGGGGTGGGATTGGGAGGGGAGGGAGGGGCGTATGGGAGGATGCATAATGAATAAAGTGTAATTGATGAAAAATTTAAAAATAAAAGGGAAAAATAATTTAAGAACCTTAAATAACTTTCAAAAGTGGAGGAAAACATGGAGTTAGTCAATTTACATAGAGCACGTCTCGCCCCTGGGGGCAATGGTCTCCTGAACCTACTCAGACCTCGGACACCACCACTGCTAGTTCTAGAACTGATGCAGGATGTTCCAACGAGGATGTTAAGGCTTCTCATAATATTACCTATAAGCCCACACCTGTTTGTTTATATCCCCCATTTTTATTCATTATTAGCCAGATAGAGCCAAGTAATTGTGGTAATGATACTTGCTTTTTTGCCCAATGCTGTAATGCTAGTAAATTTACTAGCTGGTTACTTGCATGCCTCGCTGGGTACCTGTGCCCGTTGATGCCCTCACGCTATGACTCTCTTCAGACAGAAAAGGGATCCTGGAATTACAGCAGCCATTGTTACTGCCATCTCATTGGCGGCTTTTGGAGCTACCACCATGGCATTAGCCATGAGTCATACTGGGCAGACTGCTCAGACCCTGAATAACCTTGTAGCAAATGTAGCTCATGCCTTAGATGTACAAAAAGGAATTAATGCTCAACTAAAAGGAGGTTTGATGGTGTTCAATCAGAGGATTGACCTCGTACAAGAGCAAATTGATACCCTATGGCAAATCGCTCAACTTGGCTGTCAATGAAAGTATGCTGGACTTTGAGTCACTAGCATACAACATGAGAATTTTCCCTGTGCTGCAAATCTGTCTAAACAATTGTCTAGCTATATTTTAGGTAATTGGACTGGAGAATTCGATACTATGATGGAGCAGCTAAGAGTGGCCATTGTCATGGTAAATTCTACCAGAGTGGACGCAGGACTAGCCACAGGATTATCACCATGGATTGCTGCAGCCATGAATCATCTGAAGGAATGGGCGGGCATGGGAGCATTAGCAGGCCTTCTGGTGTTGGTCTCCTTGGTTTGCCTGTGGTATATATGCAAGATTAGAGTCTCACAACAGCGTAATGCAGCCATGATCATTCAGTCCTTTACAGCCATTGAAGCAGGACAGTCTCCCCAAGCATGGTTGGCTACCATAAAAAGCCAAAATGTTACGCTCAGGATGCGAGGCTAAGCACTGCACTCAGGGTCAGCCTCTTTCGACCCAGAGAAGAGCATGTCTGATTGCATGCGGGTTGATGCCCCAGGTCCTGCCTCTGAGAAAAAGGTATCGGACGGGTCTGATGCTCTTTGGGTGGATGACACCTAAATGAACATCAGTACAAAGTCCCACTTTATTTCTAATATCAGAGATCAGACCTCTACTCTTGCCTGATGCGTCCAAAACAAAAAGGGGGAACTGTAGAGAGCTGCGTAATGCCGCGCCTGAAAGATGGAGGTGGTTTCCACCTTCCACCTTCCCGATGGTGAGTGCTCTCTGTCACAAACAACTCCACATTTGGCTAAGACTGAGGATCTGGCTTGCTTCCATGTATGTGGACCTATCTGCATTGCCCACGTGGCATGCTGAGGTTGGCTACCCAGAGGCTATTTGAAGTGGGCTGGCTTTACCCAGGGTCAGATGGTTGTTCAAGGTTCCTGAATAAACTGCATTGAAAAAAAAAAAAAGAAAAGGAACCAACAAGAAAGGGGAGAGGTATAGGTCAAGGCAGTAGAAGGGAAATAAAAAGCAATTGTATTGATATAGGTTATGAAAATATCACATGGAAACCCATTATATTGCATGCTAATTAAAAAAATTGAAATAAAAGAATGATCTGGTGTAAGGCTAAGATAAAACAGGTTAAGAAATAACTCCTAAACCAGTTGGGCCATTCACAACTCTTCCTCCTAATACAAAATAGATATAAGACAGTTAGAGGATTCCTACTATGTTCTAAGCATTCTACAGCTTTGTATCATTTAATGTTCATAAAAAATTGAAGGAGGAACGCATAACTGTGAACTCCATGTTACATATATATAATGGAATTTAGGAATCTGTCCAAAAATCTCAGTCACTGGCAGCACTTAAATCTGTATCTAAGTTTGCCTGACCTCAATACTCTTCGCTCCTTCAGCCATGCAAGTACACTTAGGTACACTGGGTAAAACATAACTTCCTGGTTCCAGGTTGGTGTGCTCTCAGTCACTTGCTTGGGAGAGAAGACTCACACTTCTACAGGATAAAGAGTGTGTATGTGCTTTCTATCAAGAACATAAGTTAAAGGCTGTAGACCATTTTCATAGTGTCAGGAAAGTTCTGACCTTAGATAGAATGATGGACAATGTGTTTAAAAGCCCATAATATGGAATATGTGAATTCATTAAATATTTTTCCTTTCTCTCTCTTATTGATTTTTTCAGGTCTACCAGATTTTAGCTTGGGGTAGGATTTAGGCAGTTATAATGTTAAAATAGGAGCAGGATAACATAACAAACTCCCAAACTTTCTTTCAAACCTAGTCTCTGATGCTATATATGGTTAGAAATAAAAAGTACTTATAAAGTTGTCAAATGTGGTTCAGTAGTCAAAAATATTTTTAATTATGTATAGGTGTGTGTGTACGCATGCGCGTACACATGTGTGTGTGTGTGTGTGTGTGTAGGTGCCTGAGGACCCCTAAGTGTCATATTCCATGGAGCTGGAGTTCCACATAGCTATGAGCTTCCTGTTGGGGGTGTTGATAATCAAACTCTGGTCTTGTGGAAGTGCACTTAATTGCTGAGCCATCTTTCCAGCCCCCTCATTTACTTTTATTAGTATATATTATTGTAACACAATTCACAGTTCCAATGTCATTGAGGATGATAACTCAGCCAAAAATCCCAGAGAGTAGCTGGAGGTGGAGCTTCGCCATAGGGAATTCCATACATCTACTTTCATTTTGTTCTCTATATCCTACTTTGGATCTCAGAGGGTAAAGGTGCTTACTACCAAACCTGATGACCTGAATTTGATCATTGGTATCCATTTGGTAGAAGGACAGAACTAGCTGCTACTGAAAGTTGTCATCTGACTTCCACATACATTACTCATGTGTGCCCATAGGCATCACACACAACAGAAATGAAAGATTATTCTTGTTATTGGTAAGAAATGACCAAAAGAACCTCCTAAATCATCATGTGACTCTGAGGTAATTAGAATGGGATGAAGTAAATAAGCATGATGATTAAGCATTTGCAGAAGAAAATCTATCAAGTTTGCTAATGACATCAGCCAGTTCTGATGGCTCAAACTAGCAAATCAAATCAGTTCTGTTTATATGTTAAAGATAAAAACTGTATTTAAAACTGCCTACAGTTTTGTACAATGTGCAAAGAACTGAAACGGGTAACAGTTTCTAGGGAGAAAGTCCTAAAATACTGTACTGTTACAATTAGGGAGGTTGAGTAGTTTCTGTAATGGAACTGGAACTGAGTAAAATTAGAACATTGCCTGAAAGCAAGACTTAAAAATCAACATTTTTAATTTGTTTTTTAAAATCATCATACAAGGTATTATATATTGTGCATTTTCAATGGTTTTGAGACAAATTTTCACTCTGTAGCTCAGGGTGGCTTGGAAATCTTGTTCCTCTTGTGTCAGCTTTCCAAGTGCTGGGCTTTCAAACATGTACCACCACACCAGGATATAACATCTGTAAAATGTTTTCAGTCTTGGAGATTCAAGTATTCTAAACCTGAGCTGCATCACCCATATTGTGATGGTTATTACTGATTAGCAGCCTGATCAGATTAAGGGGATCCTGGGTAATTAGCTTACCTTAAATTGTGTCTATGAAAGTATTTCCACAGGTTAGCAGACCTTGAAGCGTTTGACCTAATGAATCACTTAATGCATCCATGGACTGAAAATTCAAATGAGATATTATGAAATGGTGAAACTGTGGAAGAGGAGGCCTGACTGGAAGGAGTAGATGCCTGGTAGGGAGTGTGTCATTGAGTGAGTGCTATATATTTGTCCTTCTCCTTTCCTGCTACTGATGACTGTCTTGGATTAAACACCTCTGTTTCACTATTCCCTGTATGTCAAAATGGACAAAACCTCTAAAACTATGAGCAAAATAAATCTTTCCTCATTTTAAATTATCCTGTCATAGCAACAAAAAGGGTAACTAACACACACGCTAGTCATGTTCTATATTACTTTAGTACACTCCCAGATCAAGGCTCTTTTTCTATGCTGGGAAGTAATATTTGTCCTGAAATGCCTTCAGAATCTTCTCTTTATCTATTACTGTGTAGTACCAGATAACATGGCTATGTATGGCTGCACCCTTGCCATACATAGGGGAAGTGAGTATCTGGCAATGATAAAAAGAGGTGTGGTGTATCCTGGTTTCATTTTTGTTGCAATGATAAAATACCCTGACAAGAAGCAACTTAGGGGAGAAAAAATTTATTTTATCTTACAATTCCAGGTTATTGTACATCATCTCAGGGAAGTCAAGACAATAGGAACTTAATAGGATGCTTACTACTTAGCTCACTTTCTTCTCTCTCATCCAGCCCAAGACCAATCCTAAGGGATGACACTGGCCAGAGTGAACTTTGCCTTCCCCTATCAACTAACATAATCAAAATAATCATCTCCCTTCAGAGACATGTGCAAATGCCAACCTGATCTAGACAATCCTCACTGCAGTTCTTCCCTGGTAAGTCTAGATGTGATGAATTGACAAAGCTAACTATTACAATACATTGTCTAAGAATAATTAAGATATTATGAGATTAGATACATCACAACATAATTGGAATAATTCTGAGGTGGGCAACTGAATGTGTTTAATAGGCTCAGTCTGGGAAGCACCAGAAAAGGATCCCAGAGGCCAAAGCTGACAGTGATCTATTTGGCACTGTCTTGGAACTAAACTATGCTATTATGCAAGAAATCTACTAGGTTAAGGTTCTGGGTTATAGATCAGTGATAGGGTCATTGCCTAGAGTGCCTGAGACCCTAATGGTCAGTCTCCAACTCTACCAACAGCAAAATAAAATAAGCCTCCCAGTAGTTGAATCTTGTGGTTGGTATATGTTTATCAATGGAGATGAAGGTCAGTCTCTGTTTATTTCAGTTTTTGTTGTTTTGTAGCATAATTTTATTGTTTTGCAGCACAATTATAACAGTGGGGAAAACACTTTACCACCATAGTAATCATGTTTTTGTGAATATATCTTAGCAGAAAGCTGTGAATTCCATGAACATTAGTAATTATTTTCTGGTTATAACTGGGCTTTTCAACCAGGAACAGTAGAACGTGCCTATAATCCCAGTAGTGGCAGGCAGGACATCCCTGGCAAGGACATCCCCAGCAAGTTCAAGTCCAGCCATGGATAAAGGAGATTCAATTTGAAACAAATAATTAGGCTTCCAATGGCCTTCAAGTAGTCACGTATCCCATGATGAATGAACAAACAGATATTCTGGGTTTGGGGAGATTGCTCAGAGGTTAAAAGATCTTGCTACGAAAGCATGAGATTATGTCTTTAACCCCAGCATTGGGGGATGGGAGGACTAGAGACAGGTGAATCCAGGGAGCTCTGCGGATAGCTAACTTAGCTGAAACTGTAAGCTTTCCAAACACATGTGAGGTCGTTTGAGCACACACACACACACACACACACACACACACACAAACACACACACACACATGCACCAGGTTCATCAACCTCCACAATTGGGAGTGACTTGACACATGTGTCAGGTGATAAGGGTGTGACAGACACATGTACAAAAAGCTGGGATCAGGTGGGCTGTGTGCTCTGATGGAGATATACCAACAGCAGCCAGGTAATACATTTACTTAGGACTTTATCACCCTACCCTCTAAGAGACAAATATACACCTTGGGTGAAGTGAAAATCAAGTTTCTAAGTTGCATATATAAAGTTCAGAATTTGACCCACAGTAAACACAACAAGGCATTTCTACTCTGTGAGCACAGTAGTGTTGGGATTACAAATATGTGCCAACACACTTAGTCCCTTTGATCTTCAGTAAAAATTTTATGAAGTATCTCGATACAGCTTTATTTTTGTAAATATTTACCTGATATATCTTTTGCTCCTAATCTTTCCTTTCAACATTACTGTATTCTTCCACTCACTTCACAAATAACAAAGGCCCAATAACTCCACTGTCAATTCACATACTTAACATTCTGACTCTGAATTTCATGCTTATTTTTCCCATTACTACCTACTGTTTCATGATGTGAGTTACAGGGTAAATTGGGATGGAAACTGAACAAGACATCAATTTAAATGAAAAAAAAAAATAGTGACATAAATAAGGATCTAGCCAATGTGTGAGAAAGACTCAGACCTGCCTGAAAGGGTCAAGTGAAACACTAAAGAAAACTTCAGAATCTGTTTTTGTTAAAGTACACTAGAAAAAAAAATTGAAAGTAAAGTTTTGTTCTTTACTAGTTTGAGATAGAAAAGAGACTCAGATTAGGAAATCCAAGATGCACACAAGAATTTCTGTTTGTATGTGTGTGTTTGTTTGTGGGTCCAGTGCATTCTCAATTGGCACCAAACTTGCTATGAGGTTGAGGATGACCTTGAAATTTTAAAATCCCAGCCTCTGCTTTCCAAGTGCAATGATTACAGGTCCATACTGGTTAGCAGAGAAGGGGGTTTGAGATGACAGGTTTCTTTCTTTTCCTTGTCTTTGGGTAGGGGTGTGGAGGCAAGGTGGGGGGTTCTTACCATTGTAGCTCACGCTTGTCTGAAATGTAGCTTCCCAAGTACTAGGATGCCAGAAATGTGTCACCACACTTGAGCTGACCTTTTTTTTTTTTTCAGGACATTTTGTTTGCAATATATTAATTTTAAACCATCAATTAAGCTGGAATCATGTATCTCTTCATACCTTATAATTTGCTAACGTAAGAAGACATTTGTCCCTAAGCAGAAACGCATCAAAAAGGAAGAAGTCCTGTTTGAAGACCTTGAAAATGCTGAATGTGTACATGAAAGAGGAACTTGAGGATACAGCCTAAGACCCCATGATCATTTAGGTTTCTAGATGATTTCTTGTTTCCAAGTTTGGATCCACTGACTTTGCAGAACCTTGTTCCAGTTATAGACAGTTTGGGGTCATAAGCCTACCATTTCCTCAGATCTACTCTCATCATCAGCTTCCTCCCAGCAAGTCTGGGTGTCAAGTCTGTATCTGCTGGTGGAGAAGGACATAGATAATTGCACATCTGATCAAAACAATTTGGAAAATGCTTGCTATCCATTACTTGTTAAGCATATTGACTTTGGGGGGGGATTACTTACTGTCTTTGAAATGTTATTTCTTAGGTCTATAAATTAGAGATAGCAAGTTTCTTTGAGTTTTTGTGAGAATTACAGGGATAACTGAACAATGAGTGTTCAGTTAATAATGTTATTTACTGCTAAACCCTCGCTTATTTAACATGCCTTTATTATGTGTTCTCAGCATATAAGTAATAGGCTAAATACCGAATATATAAACTGTCACTACTTCTGTTTAGTCATTTGGTCAGTTTATATTATTATGTAGTTACATTGAATTGAGCTCTATGCCACATGTAGAAACCATAATGGTAAACGAGACAGAACTCTGGGTACATACTTTGGTTCTACCAATAGAACATTTTCCTTTTTTATTAATTCTTTGAATATCTTTGGCAAAATTTTGTCTTTGGGATTGGATGTAGCTCAGTGATTGAGAACATTGTTTGCACAAGGTCCTGGATTTAATCCTCAGCATCATGAAAAATACCACACACCTGTAATTCCTGCAATAGGGAGTAAAAGCAGGAAAATTTTAAGTGGAGGCCAATATAGGGAGATATGTGGACAATACAGGGAGACCTTACTTCAGGAACCAAGGGCTGGAAATATAGCTCAATGATAAAGTGTTTAAACCCCTAGTATATATGAGTCCATGGGTTTCACTCTTCTCACTGCAAAACAACAAAATCTTCTATTCAGTGAAATAATTCACTATCAGACACATTCCTACATCATGCCTGGTTCTGACTGAGTAATGGATCAAAGTGGGTTATCAAAATCCAAAAAGACTGTAACCTACCAATCGCAGTGGCACAAGCCTACAGTCCCAGCTACTCAGGAGGCTGAGACAGGAGGATCACTTGAGTCCAAGAGTTCTGGGCTATAATAAGCTATGCTGATTGGGTGTCTCCACTAAGTTCTGCATCAATGTGGTGACCTCCCATTTAAAAAAAAAAAGTGACCTCCTGGGAGCAGGGTAATGGCAGATTGCTTAAGGAATGGTGAACCAGCCTAGGTCGGAAACAAAAAGCCTGTTGACCACATAAGTAGTTGGAGTTAAATGGAAGTTTTAATTTTGTGTCTTCTTTTTAGAAGAACCCGGTGTGTACTAGGGAAGAAATTCCACTGAAGAACTGAGGAATTTCTGCTGTAAAGAGGAGGAAAAAATATAGAATCAATAAAAAACAAGACAGCTGCTCTATACTTCCCTCTAGACACCAGGAACAAGCTAGAGGACTTGTCTTTCCCCAGTCAGAGGGGAAACCCAGTAAAAGAAATTTCTTCCTATCTGCAGTCTTCAGTGTCATTAATCCAGCTCTTTCTAGCTGACGGGGACTAGGGAGTAGAAAATTGGTAAGGATTTCATTGACCCTCAACCCTGCAAGTAGGCAGAAGAAAGAAAGAAAGAAAGAAAGAAAGAAAGAAAGAAAGAAAGAAAGAAAGAAAGAAAGAAAGAAAGAAAGAAAGAAAGGTCTTTATGGTCCTCCCTGGAGAGAATAAGCTACAAAAGCTAAGCTTTTACCCACTGCCAGCACTCATGATCTCTCATGCATTATAATGCCACAGAGAGCTGCTGTCTCTTTCCCTGCTCAATGCCCTTCTCTGTTAAACAGGCTTTTAGTAGGAGGCGCTGATGTTCAAGATCCTTCAGAGAGAGAGAGAGAGAGAGAGAGAGAGAGAAATATCTATGGCAATAAAAAATAATCCCTTTCAATTTTAAAACACCTTGAAGAGTAAGGATTAATGGATGATGAGTCAATCAATTAATTTTAGAATGCTCTGAATGCCTGAAATGGAGTTATAACACTAGTTATAAAAGGAGACATAAAGGTCATTGCTTTTCTAGTTCATTATGTCATGAATTTTGTTTTGTTTTGTTTTGTGGTGGATAATTGCATGAAATGTATTTGATGCTGAAAGTGTAAAATTTAATGTGAAACTCCAAAGCTTTCATTCCAAATGCCTATTGTAACTGTGTAACCATTTATTGAATTGTGTAGTCTTTAAGTCTGGTTAACTCTGGTGTGTGATGTTTTGATTTATTTGTAATTATTTAACAATAAAGTTTATACAATTCAGGACGATCTCGTGGTACTTTTGAGGCTGACATAACACAAAAGATGCTGTTTTCTGATACAATGAATCATCCTTCCTGTCGCTGTAATGGATCTGATTTTCAATCAGATGGGATGTGAATATTATTCATAGTGTAGATTCTTCTGGTTTTATATTATGCTCATGGAATTTGGTTTTAATTTATCTAGATGAGATTTGAAGACTAGTTTAGTATCAAACTAATATTTAAAAGGGAGAGACTAGTTCACAGTCTTTGCCTTTCTTTATTATCCTGTTTAAGATCTGGTTTCTATCATCCAACCAACTGAATGTTGTTGTTGTTGTTGTTGTTTTCCCATGACACAGTGTCTTGCTTTGTAGCCCAGAGATGCCCTTGAATTGACCCTCCTGCTTCAGCCTCCTGAGAGCCGTCATTACAGGGGCATGCAATCATGCCCAGGCTTCAATCAAGGAAATCTTATACAGAGAGCCTAAATTAGGGCTGGAGAGATGCCTCAGTGGTTAAGAGCATTGGCTGCTCTTCTAAATCAGACCTAGATTCAATTACCAGCACCCATGAAGCAGTTCACAACTGTCTGTAATTCCAATTCCAGGGGATCTGACACCCTCATACAGACATGCATGGAGGCAGAACATCAATGTCAAAGAAGGGAGCATAAACTATGTGCCAGTCCCAAAGTTTAAAAGGTGATTCCTGCCTTTGATGAATCCAGGATCACTGCAGTATCAAGATGAACACATCCAACTGTTAAAGTAATAACACTAATCAAAATTAAGACACAGCAAATTGCCAGGTACAGACTTTTGTAAAATAAGAAATTGAGGGCAAGTAAAAGATGATCATGAGTACAGGAATCAGGAAATCCTCTTAGATATAAGGCTTTATCTGGGCCTTGAAAAATAAAATCCATGCAGACTATACAGTGACTTAATGAAGTTAAGATCCTGTTTCTCATCTGTGAAATGAGCCAGGAAGTCAAACATAACCCCTCACCTCCATGGCAGAGACTGTTGCTTTTACTCTATCATCATCATTATCATAATCATCATCTTATTATTATTATTGTATGTATGTATATTCATGTGTTTTAGTGCTGGAATGGAACTCAGAGCCTTGTCCATGCTGGCCAAGCCCTCTACCACTGAGCTATACCCCACCCTGTTTGTTGTTTGTTTGTTTGTTTGTCTTGTAGTTCCAGTACTCAACAGAGTTCCTCATCTAGGTCAGGCCCTTGATAAGTGTGTTCTATGTGATTTGACTAGGTACCAATGGTACAGGGAAGAAATGGTTTTGGAACTAGTTGACTCCAGAACAAAGTTCATGTGAAAAGCAGTCAATTTCCCTCAGTGAGTTGGCACTCAGTTCAAGCTACCCTGACAGAGGTGTGTTAGTTCTGCCAGAGCATCAAACAAAGTTCTCCAAGAGTAATGCACAAAAGGATATCTTGATTCATCTGGGGAAAGAAGGTGGTGATGATAACCCTGCTGTCAGTAGGTGGCACACTGGGCTATAACAGTACAGTGCACCTGGCCATAGTTCGTTGGTAACATTAGTTCAAATAACGTACAGTAATTACGTTATTTGACATACTTGGACATCTAGGTATATGATAGTGTGAGGCAGGGCATATTAAAATTTAAAAAATTATTTGAAAACTCTAACTTGTTAATAAAGAATTTATTTATGAAACTGGAAATTTTAATTTGGGTAACTTAGTAATTACTTTTTTTTGTTTCTAAGCACAGACTTCCCTCAAATGTCACATTCTCTGTATGGTTTTCTAGGCCACTGTTCTGCATCATCGCCTGGATGCCTTCTGTGCTCTGTCATGGTAGAAAGAATCGTTTGCTGCTGATTCCGGGAGAGTGTGGTACACGGTGCACTGGAATAGTTACCGTAATACATTTGGCTATATTTTCACAATTTTCTCTCTAGGTAATGATGAATTCCTAGGAGTTAGGAACTCTCGTTTTGTTGTTATTGTTTGGTTTTAGTTTTTTATTTTAAGATTTTAAGATTGATTTATTTATGTATGAGTGTTTTATCTGTATGTATGTGTATGTGACATGTGCCTGTCTGGTGAACATGAAGGTCAGGAAGGTGATAGATCCTCTAGCACTGTAGTCACATATGGTTTTGAGTCACAATGTGGGTGCTGGGAATCAAAGCCTGATCCACTGAAGGAACAAGAATTGTTCTGCTGAGCCATTTCATCAACTCCTCTTGTTTGTTTGTTTTCTTTTTTGTTTGTTTGTTTTCAATACAGGGTTTCTCTGTGTAGCCTTGGCTGTCCTGGACTCGATCTGTACACCAGGCTGTCTTCAAACTTAAAGAGATCACCTGCCTCTACCTCCTGGAGTACTGGGGTTATAGGCATGCACCACCATGCCCAGCACCAGCTCTTATTTTTAAAACTATCTTTGTGTGTGTGTGTGTGTGTGTGTGTGCACATGAATGCCTGTGAACATGATAGCTCAGCAGATAAAGGCTGTTCTCTTTTAATTATTATCTTTATGACCATCTCAACTTTTTTTTAATCTTTTCTAATTAGCAAGTATAAGAAATTCAGATAAACTTCTGAAGCATAAAGAACATGTCAGTGTGTTCTGAACTGAGGGAATGCTTAAGTAATGGTATTTACATAGAACCAGTTATGATTTTCCTTGAAGTATTGGCAGCTCTAGCTCAATGAGCACAGCTTCTCACTGAGCTACCTCTTGCTTGTTGTCTCTATGGTTTAAAGCTTAGCACTCCTCATCTCTGCTTCCTTAGCTCCCCTCTTCATCATACTCCAACAGCCTGGGGACTTGATCCATGAATTCACCTTCTTTGATCTGTGTAGGCTTAGTGCCCAGCTCAGGACTTGACATATGAGGACTCAATAAATGAGTTCAGAAGAACTGAATTACTGTGTTAGCTCTGTGCATTTTTAAAGTACTTAAAGATAGAGTTTTCTTATCCCTATACACATTCTCTCTTCCCCATCTCTCTGTTTCTTTCTTTGATCTCAAAATAGATAGCCCAGGCTGGCTCCAAATACATGATTTTCCTGTGTCAGCCTCCAAAGTGCTGGGATTAGAAGTATACGCCATCATCTATAAATTTTGGCTAAACATAACTCATCCATGGAACTGTTTTGTGGATGGTTCTAACAGGAATGAAGGAGGAACAGGCTTCTTGTAGGATGTGCTCAGAATCTGAAGAGAAAGTGAGATTCAAAATAGATATACTTGCATAACATGCACAAGGCTTTGAGTTGTATTATCAGCAACACAACAACATGTACATATTCCCATGCATGCACACAGACGCCCACACACACACACACACACACACACACACACACACACACACAGTGACAGAGTAAGAGAGACAGACAAGAGAGAGATTTTTGTAGATTTGACTGAAATCCCATGAGAGCAGACATAGACATAAAAGTCCGAGAAAAACCAACCCAAGGTATACAAACTGAAAATGTTGAGGAGTGGCATTTTAGATGCAAAGTTCTAGAAGTCATTTGAGAGAATTTTTCAGTGCTGGAAAACACAGTACTGATTAGTTGACTTCTCATGTAGTTATATTATTTGTATCACAAATAATCAAAAGACTCATCCAAGTTTTAATATATAGTTTGCATTATAATATTTAGGCAAAAGAAATCTGAAATAACTTCATTTCTTTTTCTGACCCTGACCTTCCATATTAGAACTGCTGGACTTTGGAGACTATCTATCTCTATGGTGAGAGCTTCAAGTTACAGATGAAAAGTGATTCAAAAATTTGTACATGGTTAGTCATAGCATTATTCACAGTAACCTCAAATAAGAAACAACATAAATGTCCATCAATTGATTGATGGATGAGACAAATAAGGTATATCCATCCATCACATTTCATTCCAGTCTAAAAAAAAAAAAATGGGGGCTGATGAGATGGCTTAGTGGGTAAAAGCACGTACTACACAAGCCTGACAAACTAAGTTCTCAGAACCCATGGTAGAAAGAGGAAACCATTAACAAAATTGTACTCTGGTGTCTATACTTGAGCCACAGCATTTGTACACCCACATGAACCAAACACACACGTTCTGTCTCTAGCACACACATAAAAAGATAAAAAAAAATTAAAAATAAAAAAGAATGAGTTACTGACACATGCTATAATGTAAATGATCCTCAGAAATTCTCTCATAAGTGAAAGATATGCCATGAAATACCACTACATTTTGGACATTTCCGTTTTCATGACATATCCACAATAGATATCCACAGATAATGATTGGTCAAGGAAAAGGGAAAAGAAAGACTTTCTGGGAACAAATAATGGGTATGATAGCAGGAGCTGGGCAGCGTGGGGTTGGGGGGGGGCTGGTGAATTGGAAAGCTGAGAGAAGGCCAGGAGGAGGGGGGAAGAGGGAAGAAGGCAGCAGAAGTGCAAGTTGGTGTCTGGGAGTTGGGGGATTAGCGGGACCAGTGGCCCATGCACAACAGTATGTTTTTATTTAAAGAACGGTGGGCAGCTTTAAATCAGAAGAGTCGTGTGATTACATTTTGCTTTCAAATCATCATCTAAGAGGAGGGAGGACAGGAGAGGTGAAAAGTAGATCAAGTAGGACACTCCAATAAGATTACTCCAGATGAGAAAGACAGGTGCGTAGCAGATGGTGGATCTGAAGAGTGGTAAACAAGAGTTGAAATGCTTACTAGAAACTAGAATTCAGTACCCTTATAAACAAAGATTTTTGCCTTTTAACTTTGCTGCATGTATCACGGTTCAATACTTCCTTTTGAGTGTGTGCATTACTGTGGAGTTTAGAAATCAACCTTGAGTCATTCCTTATGCACTGTCCACCTTGCTAGTTTGACACAAGGTTTCTCACTGGCCTGGAGCTTGCCAAATAGACTAGGCCAGCTGAACGCTGAGCACTGGTAGTCTGCCTGCTTTGCAGTCCTAGCTTGTGATTACTTCAAGTGCTACCACATCTGGTTAAAAAAAAAAAAAAAAAGGCATGGTTTTCAGGGATCAAACCAAGTCTGAGAAATCTCCCTAACCTTCAATAGTTTCTTTTTTTCTGTCTGCTTGGTAGACAATGTAACATTCTTATTTTCTCTCAGCAGCCCCTCTTCACTCCCTGCAACGTTCAGTCTGAGACATGCAGAGAATTTCTCAGTCTGCATGTCTTTTCATCTGCAAAGGAAAGATAGCAGAGGTTTCCCTGAATCTATTTGCATTCTACTTATGGATGTAAAGCCCTGCACTTAAAAAAAAATCTGATCATCTTAACCATTCATTGAAATGTAGAAATCCAGTAGGAGCCCCTTGAAGAATAGATTTTCTTTTGAAACAGGCTGGCCTAGGACTACATACTTAATATATAGCTGAGAATGGAAGACCTTGAACTTCTGGTGCTCCTGCTTCTACCTCCTAAGTGCTAGAATTATATCTCCTCTGGGCAACAAAGGCAGGCCTTTGAGCAAACTTGGCAAATATTCTACCAACTGAGCTAAGTCCTAGCCCAATTATAAAGTTTTTTTTTCATTTTATTTTATTTTATTTTATTACAATTTATTCACTATATATCCTGATTGAAACCTCTTCCCCTTGCTCCTCGAAGTCCCACCCTTCCTGTCTCTTCCTCCCTATCCACTTCCCCTAGTCCACTGAAAGGGGGAGTTCTCCTTTGCCATCTGCCCTGTGTTTATCAAGCCTCATCAAGACTGTCTTCCTCTGTGACCTGGAAAGGCCATCATCAGGAGCAAGTGATCAAAGAGCAGGCAACCAAGTTCATATCAGAGGCAGCTCCTGCTCCCCTTACTCTGGAATCCACATTCAAGACTGACCTGCCAATTGGTTATATCTGAACAGGGGGGGTCTAAGTCTTCTCCATGCATGGTCATCGGTTGGTGCATCAGTCTCTGCAGGATCCCTTGGGCTCACATTATTTAGCATCGTTGGTCTCATTGTGGGGCTCATGTCCCCTCCATGTCCTTCTACTATCCCCTCCTTCTTCCATAAGAAGTTTGGCAGTGAGTCTCAGCATCTGAGTTGAGCCCTTGTTGGGTGGAACCTTTCAGAGGATGCTCTAGAGTAGGCTCCCATCCTGTTTCCTCTTTTCCACTGCTTCTGATGTATATCCTGTTTGCCACTCTGAATGAGATTTAAGCATCCTCCCTAGGGTCCTCCTTGTTGTTTAGCTTTTTTAAGTCTGTAAATTTCAGTATGGCTATACTATATTATACGGCTAATATCTGCTTATAAGTGAGTGTATACCATGCTTATCTTTCTCTTTATGGGTTACTTCAATCAATATGATCTTTTCTAGTTCCCACCACTTGCATGCAAATTTCATGATTTCCTTATTTTTAATAACTGAGTAGTATTCCATTGTGTCAATGTACCACAATTTCTATATCAGTTTCTCCATTGTAGAACACTTAGGCTATTTCCAGATTCCAGCTATTACAAAGCTCTATGAACATAGTAGAGCAGATGTCTTTGTTGAATGGTAGGGCATCTTTTGAATATATGCCCAGGAGTGGTATAGGTGGACCTTGAAGTAGTGCTATTCCCAATTTTCTGAGAAAGCAATCAAAACAGCTCTAAGATTCCATCTTACACAGATCAGAATGGCTAAGATCTAAAACTCAAGTGATAACACATGCTGGAGTGGATATGGATAAAGGGGAACCCTCCTTTATTGCTGGTGCAAATGCAACTTGTACAACCATTTTGGAAACCAATTATAAAGTTTTAAGAATTGCTTCTGGTTGTTTAGTTTTCTGAAGTGAACCATTGTGAGTTCCACCACTTCAGAATGGAAAATCCATTGCTTTTAATTAAAAAGCTTTAGGCCCTAGGGCCTTGGAACTAATACACTAGATAGCAATGAAAGATTCCAGCTATGTTTCCTTCACTTGTAAGCTTTGGCACTCTTGTTTCCTGATCTATTTTTGCACAGTGATTGGTTATATATGTTCTACAAAGAGGCAGTAATTGGTTATTAGAATTTAGGTCTCAGATTTAAAGAGAAAGTCCCTACCTTGATGAAATTCAGCAAAGTTTTTGTCTGTGAAGATAGGATGTTGAGGGTAGTCAAAGAAATCTGTTAATAGAAATAGAAGTCTACCATTCAAAATGAGTTGTAAACAAGAGGGCATTGCAATGCATCTGTAATCCCAGATGCATCTTGAAATTCCAGGATTTCAAGTTCAAGACCACCTGGGAAATATAATCTGTCTGGGAAATAAACTGAGGCCTCTTGGCCAATACAAGCTCTTGGCCTTAATGGCATCATTTTTTATTGTAAACTGTGGCAAAAATTAGGGTGAGAAAACTTTGTCATTACCTTGGTTGCAAAAGTTAAGGAGGCACCAAAAAAAAAAGATAATGAAGATAAAAATGCTCCTGTGTAATATTTTTGAAAATCAATTACAATCAAGGGGTAGGCCTGAGTCACAGTAATGCTTGGCACTGGCGCTTTCCTCAGTAACAAAGGGAATGAATGATGGTGTTAACCATCAGCTGGGTTTCAGATATCAGTAAAAGTCAGAGATGAACTTTCCAAGTGAAATACGAAGAAATCCAGGTAAGCTGAAATAGAAGATTTAGAAGATTGGATTGGGAGACCATCTATCCCTGTTATGTGCTTCCAGAAGTATTTTCCCAACATCTAAACTAAGAGGTCATGCTATTATTATTATTATTATTATTATTATTATTATTATTATTATTATTATGGCAGCCACATCTCCACAAGGCACCTGGTCTAGAGCCTTGCATCTCTCTCTCTCTCTCTCTCTCTCTCTCTCTCTCTCTCTCTCTCTCTCTGTGTGTGTGTGTGTGTGTGTGTGTGTGTGTGTGTGTGTGTCTGGTAGGTTTCTAGAACATTCCTTGTGGGTAATACCCTGCTGTTGCACTTGAAACTGCAATATGTAATTGAATTTAACAATGAAGTGGAGAAATTGGAGAGAAAGCAGTGACATGACAAGAACTTAAAGCACATGAAGGTCTGTAGAGATAACTGACCTAAAGAATGGGGAACTCCTGAGGAAAACGTCACAGAATAGCAGTTTAGCTTTATGGGACCGATTTACTGAAACCTGTGTTTTAGCATTCTTGTCAATTCCAACATTTTAATTTTTCTTCCTAGATTGAGTTGCAGAAAATATCTGGCTCCTCTATGTTTTTCATATATGTTTAGAGTAATTCCATAAAACTTGGCTTCTATACAGAGGGAAAGGCAAGATAGAAATGTGCCATCTGTCTTTGGCCCAAATTGAAAATGAAATTTGTTCAACTGATTCATGAAAATGGTTTGATTACTTTTTCTGTTTTTGCACTACATATCCTCTACATATCCTTCATTTAAAAAATATCACAGCTTTATTTACTAATTGGAAAGTGTGTACTGTTCTTTTACCCATACAAATATCTGTTTTGTCTGTGAGAGACAGAATAGGTGACTGGAAATGTCTTGTTTTGGTCTTAGAAGCTTTGTACTAAAATAATGGTTCTGCTACTGTTGCCTTAGGTAAGGCTTCTAACTTCTCTAAGCCATTTTCTTTGTAAAAATTGTTGTATATTGATATTGGTAATAATGGATAATTAGTAAGAAAGGGAGTAGTAATAAGTGATGATATCAGCTATATTCTGGGTTTCTGACATCAAGAGCCACCAGTAACATGCATAGTGAGCACTTAAGATATATATGAATCCTGCACAAAACTAAAGTCCAAGTACATCAAAGACCTCAACATAAAATCATGAAAAGACGAAATCTAAGAATAATAGGAATTGATGAAAAAGAAGACTCCAGGCTCCAAGGTCCAGAAAATATTTTCAAGAAAATCATAGAAGAAAATTTTCCCAACTTAAACAAAGAGATGTCCATAAATATACAAGCGGCCCACAGAACACCAAATAGACTAGACCAGAAAAGAAACACATCACGTCACATCATAGTCAAAACACTAAATCTACAGAACAAAGAAAAGATATTAAAAGCAGCAAGGGAAAAAGGCCAAATAACATATGAAGGTAGACCTATTAGAATCACACAGGACTTCTCATTAGAAACTATGAAAGCCAGAAGGGTCTGGGCAGGTGTCATGCAGACTCTAAGAGACCACAAATGTCAACCCAGACTATTGTACCCTGCAAAGCTTTCAATCAACATAGATGGAGAAAACAAAATATTCCATGACAAAACTAAATTTATGCAATATCTACAGTTCAAACCAACCCTACAGAAGATACTACAAGGAAAACTCCAATCCAACGAAAACAACTTTACCCAAGAAAACATAGCATACAGACAATATCCCAACAAAAATAAAAGAAAACAAGCAAAGAAACACAGTAAGACCACCGACTCCAATATAAAAGGAACTAACATTCATTGGTCACTATTATCTATCAACATCAATGGATTCAACTCTCCAATAAAAAGACACAGACTAACAGAATGGCTGCAGAAACAGAATCCAACATTCTGCTGCATCCAAGAAACACACCTCTGCAACAAAAATAAACAATACCTCAGAGTAAAGGGCTGGAAAAATGTCTTTCAAGTAAACGGACCAAGAAAACAAGCTGGGGTAGCTATCCTAATATCTAATAAAATAGACTTTCAACCAAAATTAATCAAAAAAGATGAGGAGGGACACTACATTCTCATCAAAGGAAAACTCAGCCAAGAGGACATCACAATTCTGAACATTTATGCCTCAAATACAAGAGCGCCTACATTCATAAACGAAACATTACTAAAACTTAAATCACACATTGATCCCAACACCTTGATAGTGGGAGACTTCAACACCCCACTTTCACTAAGGGACAGATCATCTAGGCAGAAGCCAAATAAGGAAATAAAGGCACTTACAGAGGTCCTAAATCAAATAGATCTAATAAGATGTTTACAGAACTTTCCACCCAAACTCAAAAGAGTATACCTTCTTTTCAGCATCTCATGGAACATTCTCCAAAATAGACCAGATAGTTGGTTAGAAAGCAAGCCTCAACAGATACAACAAGATTGAAATAATCCCCTGTATTCTACCTGACCACCATGGGCTAAAGCTGGACCTAAACAAAAATGGAATTAGAAAAAAGCTTACAAGCACATGGAAACTGAACAACTTGCTGCTCAATGATAGCTGGGTTAAGGAAGAAATAAAGAAAGAAATTAAAAACTTCCTAGAAGTCAATGAAAATGAAGATACAACATACCCTAATTTATGGGACACAATGAAAGCAGTGCTCAGAGGAAAATTCATAGCACTAAGTGCCTTCAAGAAGAAATTTGTGACATCTCATACAAGCAACTTAATGGCCCAACTGAAAGCCCTAGAGAAAAAAGAAGCAAATGCACCCAAGAGGAGTAGACGGCTGGAAATAATCAAACTCAGGGCTGAAATCAATCAATTAGAAACAAATAAAACTATTCAAAGAATCAATGAAACCAAGAGCTGGTTCTTTGAGAAAATCAACAAGATAAACAAACCTTTAGCCAAACTAACTAAAAGGCAGAGAGAAACTATCCAGATCAGCAAAACCAGAAATGAAAATGGGGACATAACTATAGACCACCAAGGAAATTCAAACAATCATTAGGTCGTAATACAAAAGCCTATATGCCACAAAATTTGAAAATCTAAAAGAAATGAACATTTTTCTTGATAGAATCTATTTACCAAAATTAAGCCAAGATCAGGTAGAAAGATTGAATAGTTCTATATCCCCCAAGGAAGGAGAAGCAGTCATCAACAGTCTTCCTTCCAAAAAAAAGCCCTCTGCCAGATGGATTCAGTGCAGAATTCTACCAGACCTTCAAAGAAGTACTAACTCCAATTCTCTCCAAACTATTCAACAAAATAGAAACAGAAGGAACATCACCAATTTTATGAAGCCACAGCCACCTTAATACTTAAACCACACAAACTTTATGAAGCCACAATCACCTTGATACTTAAACCACACAAAGACCCAACAAAAAAAGAGAACTTCAGACCTATCTCTCTTATGAACATTGATGCAAAAATACTCAATAAAATGCTTGCAAACTGAATCCAAGAACACATCAAAGATATCATCCACCATGACCAAGTAGGCTTCATCTCAGGCATGCAAGGGTGGTTCAACATACGGAAATCCATCACATAAACAAACTGAAGGAGAAAAACCACATGAAAATCTCCTTAGATGCCCGAAAAAGCATTTGACAAAGTCCAACAGCCATTCATGTTTAAAGTCTTGGAGATATCAGAGATACAAGGCACATACCTAAACATAGTAATGGCAATATACAGCAAGCCTATAGCCAACATCAAACTCAATGGAGAGAAACTTAAAACAATCCCACTGAAATCAGGGACAAGAAAAGGCTGCCCACTCTCTCCATATCTCTTCAACATAGTACTTGAAGTCCTAGCCATAGCAATAAGACAACTAAAGGAGATCAAGGAGATACAAATCAGAAAGGAAGAGGTCAAAGTGTTACTATTCGCAGATGATATGATAGTATACATGAGCGATCCCAAAAAATCAACCAGAGGACTTCTTTAGCTGATAAATACCTTCAGCAAATGGCAGGATACAAAATCAACTAAAAAAAAAATATCAGAAGCCCTCCTGTATACCAAAGACAAAAGGGTCGAGAATGAAATAAGGGAAACAACACCCTTCACAATAGCCACTAATAACATAAAGTACCTTGGGGTGACACTAACCAAGCAAGTGAAAGACCTGTTTGAGAAAAACTTCAAGTCTCTGAACAAAGAAATTGAAGAAGATATCAGAAGAAGGAAAGATCTCCCGTACTCATGGATTGGTAGGATTAACATTGTGAAAATGGCCATCCTGCTAAAAGCAATCTACACATTCAATGCAATTCCCATCAAAATACCAACTCAATTCTCTATAGACCTTGAAAAAAAAGATTCTCAGCTTCATATGGAGAAACAGAAACCCAGAATCTCCAAAATGATCCTATACAACAACAGATCATCTGGAGGTATCTCCATCCCTGATCTCAAGCTGTACTACAGAGCAAGAGTAATAAAAACTGCATGGTATTGGCATAAAAACAGAAAGGAGGATCACTGGAACTGAATAGAAGACCCAGAAATAAACACACACACCTATGAATACTTGATTTTTGACAAAGAAGCCAAATCCATTCAATGGAAAAAAGACAGCATCTTCAACAAATGGTGTTGGTCCAACTGGATATCTACATGCAGAAAAATGAAAATAGATTCATATTTATCACTCTGCACAAAACTAAAGTCCAAGGGATCAAAGACCTCAACATAAAACCAGATACTCTAAGTCGGTTAGAAGAAAAAGTGGGGAACAGCCTAGAACTCATTGGCACAGGAGACAACTTCCTGAACAGAACACCAACAGCACAGGCTCTAAGAGCAACAATCAATAAATGGGACCTCTTGAAACTGAAAAGCTTTTGTAAAGCAAAGGACACCGTCATCAAAACAAAACGACTGCCTACAGATTGGGAAAGAATCTTCACCAACCCTTTATCTGACAAAGGACTCATATCCAGTATATATAAAGAACTAAAGAAACTAAAAAGCAACAAACCAAGTAATCCAATTATAAAATGGGGAACAGAGCTAAACAGAGAATTCTCGATAGAGGAATACTGAATGGCAGAGAAACACTTAAAGAAATGCTCAACCTCATTAGCCATTAGGGAAATGCAAATCAAAACGACCCTGAGATTTCACCTAACACCCATCAGAATGGGCAAGATCAAAAACTCAAGTGAGAACACATGCTGGAGAGGTTGTGGAGAAAGGGGATCCCTCCTCCACTGCTGGTAGGAATGCAAACTGGTACAACCACTTCGGAAGTCAATCTGGAGCTTTCTCAGAAAATTAGGAATAGTGCTTCCTCAAGACCCAGCTATACCACTCCTAGGCTTTTCTCCAAAATATGCTCAAGTACACAACAAGGACATTTGCTCAACCATGATTGTAGCAGCTTTATTTGCAATAGCCAGAACCCGGAAACAAGCCAGTTGTCCATCAATGGAAGAATGGATACAGAAATTGTGGTATTTTTACACAATGGAATACTAGTCAGCAATCAAAAAAGAGGAAATCATGAAATTTGCAGGCAAGTGGTGGGATCTAGAAAAGATCATTCTGAGTGAAGTATCCAAGAAGGAGAAAGACAAACAGTGGTATATACTCACTTATACAGACCTACAAGATATGATAAACATAATGAAATCTATACATCTAAAGAAGATAAAAAAGAAAGAAGACTCTGGGTAAGATGATCAATCCTCAGTTAGAAAGACAAATGGGATGTGCATTGGACGAATGACAGGAGTCTACCACAGAAGGCATCTGAAAGACTCTACCTAGCAGTGTTTCAAAACAGGTACTAAGACTCACAACCAAACCATTGGCAGAAGGGGAGTTAGTATGATGTGGAAAGGATAGGAGCTCCACAAGGACCCAATATATCTGGGCACAGGAATCTTTTCTGGGACTGACACTCCACCAAGGACTATGTATGGATATAACCTAGAACCTTTGCTCAGATGAAGCCCGTGGTAGCTCAGTAACCAATTGGTTTCCCATAGTACTGGGAACAGGCATAATTTCTGACAGGAACTCAATTCAGGCTCTTTGACCTCCCCACCCCCTAAGGGAGGAGCAGTCCTGCTAGGCCACAGAGGAGGACTTTGCAGCCAGTCTTGAAGATACCTGATAAAACAGGGTCAGATGAAAGGGGAGGATGTCCTCCCCAATCAGTGGACTTGGAAAGGGACAGGGAAGAGATGAGGGAGGGAGGGTGGGATTGGGAGGGAATAAGGGAGCGGGATACAGTTGGGATACAGAGTTAATTAAATGTAACTAATAATAAAAAAATAAAATTAAATTTAAAAAAAGAATGACCTTGTTCACAAGCCATTTTTGCCTGACAAATATAGTTCTTACTCCTTATCAAAGAAGCTGCTCTTTGCATCTGACAGAAACCATACAGAAAACTACAACTGGTCAAAATACACAGAAGAACTTGTTGTAGAATACTCATCCTCAGTGGATAACACAACTCCTGCACATAAGACTCAGGGAATAGTGAGGAAGAAAGAGCAGAAAGGTTGTAGTTACCATATGACCAAGAAGTCTGATGTGAGATTGTATCTCCTAAAAATGACAGTGAAGGTACACCCATATGCTACAACAATATGGCTGCTTAAACAATGGTAATATTATGTTGAAGGGGGGAATTTCAAAGCACTATCCCTAGAAAAAGTACTATGGACAAGTAATGATTGCTGGGCAAATTAGATTTTCCCTTGGATGAGCCCTTCAGTTGGTTAGCCGTAAAGTCATACACTTGGAAGCAACACTAAATACACTGAGTAGTTTATAGTTATATTTATATATTTATTTGCATGTATAACAATAGTACAATAAAGAGACCCTCAATTTGAGAGGGTGCATGGAGGAATTAGAGCAAAGGAAATGATGAGATTCATTATCTTTTAACTAAAATAAAATGAGTGGGCTGGAGAAATGGCTAAGAAGTTAATGGCATTGTGGAGATTTGAATAAGAATGGCCCTCACTGGCTCATATATTTGGATGCTTAGTCACCAGGGAGTGGCAATATTTGAAGGATTAGAAAAATTAGGACGGTTGAGCTTTATGGAGGCAGTGTGTCATTGAGGATGTTCTTTGAACTTTCAAAAGTCATGTCAGGCCCAGGCTCCCTGCTCTTCTGTCTATGGATTGGAATGCAGAATTCTCAGCTACTTCTCCAGAACCACATCTCTGTGCATGCCACCATGCTTCTCACCATGATGACTGTCAGAAAACAGTCTGTGAATGAAGCTATGTGAGAAATCTGATTACCTGTGAGAAAACTTAAAGACGAGTGTGACCTCAGTGCTCCAAAATACAGGATTGTTCTTGGAATGTGCTTTGATGATCCCTCTCCCCACCACAGGTGTAGTAAATAGAAGTAGGTTTACTTCCTGTCACCCATCATCTTACTATTATTCAGATGATGTTCCCAAGCAGGGGGTTGTCCTTGTGAGGACATACAGCTTGAACTCATGTTAACTGTGCTCAGCTCAGATGACTTCGCTTAACCCTCAGAATATAAATTGTCTGATCCTCTAAATAAAGTTAACTTTTGCACGAGACTTTAGCATGCCTCATTTTAAGGCTCCATTCTCCTAGGTTCACAGTATCAACAAGAGCAGTAACAGATGATAATGGACTAAACCTCTGAAACTATAAGACAGCCCTATTAATGCTTTAAAAAAAACTAAGAGTTGACTTGGTCATGCTGTCTCTTCACAGTAATAGAACAGTGACTAAGACAGGAATGCACTATTTTTGCAAAGGAGCCAAGGCTCGAAAGCACCTACAACTCCCCTTCTGGACTCCACAGGCACCTTCTCCCATGTGTGTGTGCATGCGTGCAGGTGTGTGTGTGTGTGTGTGTGTGTGTGTGTACACACACACTGTTCTGCCCAGTTCACGAACCCCAAAAGGCCAGGAATAAAGAGACTCCGCTGTAAATGCATGAGGTTCTTTTTATTATAAATCATTACAAGCTGCAGCTTGGGCTCACCCCCCCCCCCCATCGCCGAAGCGGTGAGAGCTGAGGGCCCCATGTTCAGGTTAGTTGGGTGATTTAAAGATTCTGGTCCATCCCAGCATGCCCAAGGCAGGGGCAATTCCAGCCTGGCAAGCATCTATTGGTCAAAATGCCACATTTTGAATTGATTGGCTATAGGAAGGTCCCCAGACCATTAATGATCTGTTGTCCCTCCCTAGGGGGATGGGCCAGTTTCCTAGCAACTGTATCTCTAGTGGGTGGGGAAAGAATGCAGCAAAGCGGTTCTTCCTCTCAGGGCATTACTGGACTTCTCCACCCACCTACTTCAGGCCTTAAATAATATCTGCTAATTTTTATTCTTTTTGTCTCTCAACACATAATGAAAAACTTAAAATATTTTTCTGTAAATAAATAAATAAGCCAGGCCTGGTGGTACACGCCTTATTCCCAGCACTCAGAAAGCAAAACAGATCTTTGTGAATTCGAGGCCAGCCTGGTCTGCAAAGAGAGTTCAGGACAGCCTGACTCTACTTTTAAGATGGCTTCACTCACACAGCTCTTAACAGAAACAATACAAAACTAAACAAGTCTCCTAATTTATTCTGGATTCTTTCCCCACTCTTTGGCATTAGGGCTCAAACACAGGACTTTACACATGCTAGGCAAATGCTACCACTATGCTAACATCTCAGCAGCATGCCTCCCTCACCCCAACACTTTAGTTTGAGACAAAGTCTCACTATTTTGTGGAGGCTGGCTTTAAACTCATTACCAAGCCCAGGCTACCTTCAGAATTCATGAGTCTCTTGCCTCAGTCTCCAAGTAGCTGATATTTCAGGCACATGCCATCATATCTGGCTTAACTGAATACTTTGGATTAGCTATATGATACAGGAAATGGGCCTACTTTAAAAACAGTTTCTCTATTCTATGAAACCATAGCATAAATTTCTACGAAAGCTGGTGGCTAGTCTCCAGCAAATTTCTTTATTTAAACCAGTTAGCCAGAATCTATATCAGCTCAAAGAAATTTGCTATTAATATTTTTCATTCGTATCATATGACTGAACTGTAACATACTTTAAGGTTTGTTACTCCATTGTTCTACTTTTATTAAAGACATTGAGAATATATCTGTCAATCTATCATTATGTGTTTTTATATTTTCATTACAAGTGGGATACTAGCAAGAAAAAGGTGAATTGGCAGACCGGTTGTGTAAGAACAGTGATGTTCATCATTATACAGTTGTTGCTTGTTTCTCACACTGTTGTTACCCATTTCCTGTCTGCCTTTGTGACTACTTTGCCATACCTGCTTTTCAAACTGTGGTACAGATTAAAAGCCTTACAATGGCAACAAGAACAACAGTGAGACATCAGTGTTTCTAAGATATTAATTAAAAGAATAAGAAAGCATTTATTTTTCTGTGTGTGATTCTTTGCTTGTATGTATATATGTAGGTAGGTAGGTATTTATGTATGTGTACTATGTGTATGGCCTGGTACCTGCAGAAGCCAGGAGAGGCCATCAGATCCCTTTGAACAAGTCTGAGCTGGAATATGGGTGCTGTGGATGGAACTCTGATCTCCTGTAAGAGCAGCAATTTTTCCAGCCTGGTTAAAAAACTGAGCTAGAGACACACATGAATACTAAGACAGAATATTCTGTCTTTAACAGAGCTTCTGTGACTTTAGAACTAAGATATGTTACCTAAGTAATGAGATATTTCCCACTTTAGATATTATCTGCACTGGAGTCTATGGGGTTCATTGCTCAGGATTTCTTTTCTAAGAAAATGCTTTGTAGTCTCATGAATGGTCACTTATGCAACATCTATATAAATAGATTGTGACTCAGCACCTGGCCATGGATCTGTGTAAGGGAATTCCTGGTAAGTAAATAAGATCTTCTCATAATTGATGATGTGCACAACAGGTATTATATGAGAAAGGTTTATTGGGTGAAGACGGAGACAGTGAGACAAGATGGGGGATGGGAGAGGGTACCCTGCACCTGCCAGGTGTGGCTACTTGGTGGGTGACACATGATGATATCATAGGTTGCTAGGCAACCCAGAAGCAGGCTGCCTAAATAGTAACATTCTTCCCTTTTCTTGTAATTAAGAAATGAGGAACTTGAACTGCTTCTCATGTAAGGCAAGTTAAAGTATATAAATGTAGGTTCATTGGAAGCAGCTCTTGTTTGCCATGCAAGGGGTAAGAGAGAGAGGAAAAAAGTAACAGCAACAAAATGTGCAGATTACATGGTGAGGAGGAAGGGAAAACCCTGCCCAGAAATGTTCAGGATAGAGGGTAGAGTTTTTCAGGCACATACTGCAGCAGATATGGACTAAGGAATTCTGGGAAAGCCTGGAGCTGTTTGTCCTGGGCCTGAAGCAATCCATTCCAGCTTTTTGTTAATAATAAGTGAATAACAGGTGGAGATTCTCTTCTGGTTACTTCCTGCTGACACTGGGGCCACTGTAGGGTGGTCAAAAGGCTGAAATATTAGCCATGCCCAGGAAGAGAAGGATGTTTTGATGCTGACCAGGGTCTGTGAGAACATTCGTTGCTGGGAGGGAAAGTGCAGGTCCAGCTTGAGGGAAGTCTGTGAGATCAGACTCGAACACCTGTGGTAGCTGCTTTGGCACTGTTGTGGATGTAGGAAACACCTGGATCTGGCAGGATACTGGCAGAAGACAAGAATAAGTATGTTATGGAGAAAATTTCTTTAGGTGGACATTTAAGACTTTTGGGAGAGTGAACAGAGGTGGAAGGTTTGGATCAAAGAATAGACCTGAACAAGGGAACCTCCATTTACCCAATCGCTGACAGTAATTAAAAAGGCTTTGCTTTGGATCTGTCATCTAAAGAAATTGAGGCTGTTTGTTTGCAGAACTGTGTAAGCTTAGAGGCCATTAAAACAGGCACTAAGTGTAGAAATCTGAAATTCTCCAGAAGACATCCCAGAGGAGAATCTGCGGCAACGGACAAATGAACTATTCCCTTTGGGCAAGTAGGAGTCAGTGACCTGTCAAGGTGTCCCAAGAGAAAGGTTTGACTCAGTAGATTAGTATGGTACAACCTGTTCCAAAAGCTTGTCAGTGTTGGCCAGAGACCAAGGGCACAGTTGCTGTAGCAGACATGGTTTACCTAGCCAGGATTTTGTAGACATGCGAGAAGGGGAGGAAGCAAAATGGTGCTAGTAGAGAGAAAATCTCACCCAGGAGAGAAGAAGGTCTTAGATGAAGGGTTTGGATGTAGTTTGGCGAGAGCATTAGGATGTATTTGTGCCAACCAAAAGTGAAGACTCACATCTATAGGCTGGTGTTGGGTGTATGAATGTAGCAGTTGGTAGCCAGGAGTTGATACCAACCAGAAGGGAAGACTCACCAATCAGCCTTTGTTGGGTATAGGAATGGAGCAATCAAGTAGCCAGGAAAGGAGAGTCCCAAAACCAGGGAAAGGGGAGGAATCCCAACCTCTGAGATGGGCAATAGGTGAGAAACTAATACACAAGCTGACTTCCAACTTACTCTGTAATCAAGCAAGTCTTGAATTTGTGATCTCTTAACCTCAGCCTCCTGGATTGCTTGGGTAACAGGCATGGGACACCCTTGAAATTTTCTTCAACTTAATTTTATCACTAAGCATTTTTTTAAACCAAAACTTTAAATAAAAATAGAAACAATATTTCTTAAAGTTGGCCTCAAAGTGTTGGGAATTCTTCTGCCTTAGTATACCTACTGCTGACAGAACACGCATGGTACCCCTGTTTTGGAAAGCTGCTCAGATGATGCCAAGGACCAGAACCACAGACAGGGCGTAAAGGTGCAAGACTCAAGAAGAAGAGAGTTCTATCAAGGCGGAGGAAAGCCCAGCCACTACGTCAGATGGTCAGCCCGCCACACGGAGCAATTCATTTACTCAACAACGGGGGGGGAGTTCTGTCTGAATATTAGTCTGGGACCCCACCTAGCAGATCGAGTGGGACGTTCCATTGATTCCGTCTTCAGCTCCCGGCCAATCAAACAGCAGGACCTGCCATTCTTTATGCGGTAGTCCCGCCCTCGGGGCAGCGTAGCCCTGCCCTTCCTATAGTGTGGTTCTGTTCCTTCCTGGTGATCTTGTGGCGTAGGCGCCTAGCTGGGGAGCAAGAGTCCGTCCTGCGGTGTTTGGACTTGGGCTCTTATGCTCTTCGGTCGCCTGTCTCCCTCCGCCCGGGAGTGTGAGGAGCTGTTAGTGCCGTAGTTGTCCACTCGTGGCTAGGCTGAGTACCATGAAGCGGGCAGCGATGCGGTAGGTGGCAGGGCACGGAAGGGCTAGGAGGGGCGCTGTCCCGAGCTATCCACGCCTTCTTTTGCCACACCGAGTTAGCGGGGCAGAAGAAGCAGTTGAGCAGGATGGAGACGGTGGATGTTTGGCTTTGGAGGGAACGGCACTAGCTGCCTGGACCCAGACTCACCACCAGCCTAGCCTAGAAGAATGTCACCCTCCTTTAGGGCCATCTGCCACTTTTAGAAGGGAAGATGTTGGGTGTTCCCTTGAAATTCCTATCCTTTTGCTCATCAGGGGTGTGGCTGGGACCTTGGGGTAGCCCCTTTTCCAAAAGCCTGTATGTTCAGTTCCGCCTTTCCTTGCCATCCCTTTACTCTTTGAAAAACATTTTGGAGGTTATGTGCTTGACACCCTTGGAATCTGACTTAAGTATGTTACCACGTTGTACAACATTGTACAATACCATTTGTCTTTTATAAGCTGATTCATTTGTTTATGTTGAAACTTTTTTTAGATTTATTTTTATGATTTTTATTATTTTTTTTCTTGTATGTATGTGTGTGCACTCCATGCATGCCTGATGCCTGGAATGGTGGCGAGCCTCCCAAGTGGAGGTTGGGAATCAAACCTTTTGCAACAAGTGCTCTTAACCACTGAGCCAACCCACCAACCCCTTACTTATTTAAGACAGGATTTCACTGTGTAATTTAGCTAGCCTAAAATTCTCTATGTAAGTCAGACTGGCTTCAAATTCAAATATGTCTATTTGCCTATGCCTCTCCAGTGCAGGTATTAATAGCTTGTGCCACTACTACCGGTTCTCATTTGTATATTTATTTATTGCCTCGAGATAAACAGCCCAAGGAGTATTGGCTGGCCTTGGACCCATGGCAGTCTGTCAGCTTTCAACTTTTATAGTACTGGGATTTACAGATGTATTTTATCATGCCCAGTTTAGAACATGCCTTTGATAAGCAGCAAGGCCCTTGTAATGAAAATACTTCCTTGGACCACATGGGCAGTTTTGGCAGGTCTAATCTTTCCAACTGGCACAATTAAGGACCATGGTCTTTAGACAGAAGGGCATATCTGGCTGTCCCACAGCATGCAAGTTCTTTTCATCTTGCCTGGTTTCCAAGAGAACGATGCTTGCTCTGGGTTCTGAAGTAATGTTGCTGTTGGTAGGCCTGACTTGAAGTGGGTCTCACTAATTCTCCTGGGGTCCTCCATCTGCCTTTACTGTTCCTGGGAACCGTGCCATCACTTGAACAAGGTGGGTTATCTCCCTAACCACCAGCATCTATGCTGGTGTCACACTTTTTAAAGACAGGTCCTTATAAGAAGGTCATGGTTACCTTTAGACATAATGTGAAAGGCTTCAACAAGTTTTATAGTCTTGCCCTTGTGTCTTCTTCCGTAAGACCTTTTTAAAGTGTTGTAAAATTTTATTTTCATATGTATGTTTTGCTTGTGTGTGTGTGTGTGTTTCATAAGCATGCTTGGTGCCAGTGGAGGCCAGAAGAGGGCATCACTTGCCCTGGAATTGGAGTTGCAGATGCTTGTGAGCCACCATGTGAGTGCTGGGGACCAAACCCCAGTCCTTTATAGGAGCAAGAACTACTCTTAACTGGGCTGGAGAGTAGGCTCAGCGGCTAAGGGTAGTGGTTGCTCTTCCAGAGGACCCAGGTTCAATGACTCCAGTTGTAGGAGATCTGACCCCCTCTTTTGGCCTCTACAGGCTCAGGCATACATGCAAGCAGACATATAAAATAAAATCTCAAGAATTTTTTTAAAAAGAAATGGTTTAATCATTGAGCTATCTCTCCAGCTCCCACCAGATCTTTCTTGAGCTCTCCTTCCCTCGATTTGGAAGTCCTTCCTTGCACTGTACCTTTGTGTTCTTTTCTCGTGAGTCCTGAGAAGTAATCCCTATAAGAGTACAGATTGTCTGAGGTGATTGGACTATTTGGTGTTTGCTTGTGTAGCGCTCTCTCTTTCTCTCTCTCTTTCACACACACACACACACACACACACACACACACGTCAGTCATCCCGCTTGATTTTTTTCTGCATATAGAAGTAATTCCTCAGTGTAGTGGGCGAAAGAATACACTTGCTTGTGCTGTAACTGTGTAGCTTCACTCATGCTTAGCAGGACCCCTACATTCTAACACCCCCAGCCTTGCACTGGCAATGCAGTAACATTTTTTTGCAATTTTCTCCATATTTGGAACCTAGGATGGAGCCAGGCCGTTTCTAGTCACAACTTGAGGTGACTTTGTGGCTCCCTAGGCAAGCCATGGAGAAGTTGAGATTCTTGGGCCTCTTTCATTACAAAGGCTCAGTCTCGGGCTTCTGGCCTGAGTATCCTAAAGGATGCATTTGCAGTTTCCTCTAAAACCTTGGATGCATTTGCAGTTTCCTCTAAAACTAGCCTCCTTATCTGCAATAAGTTGCAGATAAGGAGGCTAGTAAAGTAATCCGGAGGTACTGAGGGACTGGGTGTTGATTAAGCCATTCCCCCGCCTCTTTTATTTCAGCTCTTTACCATCTAACAGTGAGGCTATGCTCTGACCACAGTGCTGTTAAGAGATTATTGTCATTTATCCAACATTGCAGAGTGGATTTACACAACCCCAGATGAAATAGCCTAGACCAAATGATAGAGCTGACAGCTCCTGGGCTGTAAACCTATAGCACAGCACTGAATTGACAGTGTGAGTAATTGTAACACATTTGTAAGTTATTTTTTTTTTTTTGTCTAAAACAAAAAGATAGAGTAGTAATATGTAAAATATAAAAGGTGTACTTCTTTACCATTAATGGAGCTTTAGGACTAGAAGTTGTTCTAGGTGAGACAGCTTAAAAACACAAATATATGGTACAGCTGTTAAAAATCTGTTCTTCATATGACTGTTCTATAAGCCTTTTTTTCAAGTTTTAAGATATATAGTTCAGGGATTAGAGGTGGCTGTATGGTTAAGAGCTTGCTGCTCTCCCAGAGGACCTGAGTTCAGATCTCAGTACCTGTGTCAAATAGCTCACATTCACCTGTAACTTCAGCTCAGGAGGGTCAGTGCCTTGTGTTGGATGCCACAGTCACTCAGACATGCTCACGTGCATGTACACATTCCCATATATAGATGCACACATACTTTGGCCTCTCAGATACTGACTGAAGGCATGTTCCGTCATCTTTGCTGTTATATCTGCTGGAAATTGAACCCAGGGACTCAAGCATGCTAGAGGAGCACTCAAGCTATTCAGCTATATGCTCAATTTATACAGTGGTTTATTTTTTTTTTTATTTTTAAGTGTTCAAATTGCCTTTGAATGTATTTCCTAATTTTTAAGGCTGCACATGTAAATTAGGCCCCCAAGACTAACTTTCCAAATATGTCAACCCAGGTGTTTTTCTGCATTCAATTCTACCTCTTTATGTTACTGAGATTTCAATTTGGGGCTGTTTTGTCTTTCAGTTAATGGTAGCAATAGAAATGATTAGTGATTTTTTTTCAGCATGTTCTTCATATATGTGTGTGTACATGTTGGGTGAGGTGATGTATGTACATGTATGTGTTCGTTTGTCCATGTTTGCACAGAGAAACCATAGGAGGTCATCAGGCATCCTGCTCTATCACTTGCCTTATCCCCATGGGACAGGAGCTGTCACTGAGACTACAGACTATCGTTTAGGCTAGACTGGCTGGCCAGTAAGCCCTGGTAATTTTCTGCCTCTGGGGTTATAGGTACACATGCGGCCACACCTGACTTTTTATGTGGTTGCTTATATCTGAATCCAGTTCCTCCTGCTTGCACAGCAAGCATTCCTATCCACCAAGACGTCTTCCCAATCTCTCCAGTGCTTTCTAGTTAGAAAAAAAAGTGTGTCTATGTGTATACCTGCATGATGTGTGTTTGTGTGCATGTGTGCCATAGTGTGCATGTTGTGGTCAAAGGACAGCTTTGTAGAGTCTCTTCTTCACTTTAACCTTTCTGTGGGTCCTGTGGATTGAACTCAGGTTGCCAGGATTGTGACTGGATCACCTTCCATCCTCTGTTACGTTATTTCAGACTAGGTATACTCTGTTTATGAACCCCAGTTTATGAGATGGCAGGATAGAGGAGATTTGAATATACATAAAATGTATAATAGATTTGAATATACATAAAATATGTGCAATGGTGAAAAATAGAAAATCTAAATCACATTCTGAGAAAATTCAAATTTGAAGATTAAGATCAAGAAGACTATTAATCTGTGTAGAAAAGTACAGAAGAGGGAAAGGTTACTGTGTAAAAGAAGTCACTTACTGATGATGAATAAAGACAGCATAAAGACTAAAGTCTTTTAACAAGCATTTCTGTTTTAGTGGGACAACAGGGATTATGTCACAGCTAAGTAAGATGACCAGATGGCTAAGGTGTTAAAATTTCCAGTGAGCAAATATGCGTAATTATGTGTTCTTTTGCAGCTGAATTAATTGGCTTGGTGAAAAGTCAAAGACTGATTCTAGCAACACATAATTGTCAAAACTACATGTAGGTAGATTTTAACAAAACGTTTTTACTGAATGACTTTCACTGAACACTGTAATTTAGTAGCTTGGCCTGCAAGGAAAGGTAAAATTGTAATTTTTCGTTAGTCATTATCCTCACATTATGTAGTATGAATTTGCTAGTGACTTGAGCTAGAATAACTTGCCAGTGTTTGGTATTTTTGATCATTATGCTCACATTATGTAGTAAGACATGACCTGCCAGTGTTTGGTATTTTTTATTCATTCTATAACTTTCTAACTGTGCTTTCACATATCAGTTTGCTAATTTCTAGTGTGTGTGTTTGTGTGTGTGTGTGTGTGTGTGTGTGTGTGTGTGCACGTGTGTGTGCACTCGTAAGCTCCTGTGTTTGGGAAACAGTCTCACTTTCTAGCCCTCCAAGTCCTGGAACTCATTGTGTAGACCTGGCTGGCCTTGAACTCACAGGGATCTGCCACCACACCAGGCTGATATATATGTTATTACTGATACAGTAGTATACGGCCAAGAGTCAACACTTAGGCAACAGTAAGCTAAAATCAACTTACCCAGTTTACTTTTGAGAAGATTGGTAAAGCCCCTTGGGGTACATAGCTTTTATTTTATTTCACTAGGGACCTAGGACATTTCTAGACAGGTCTAGTTAGTACTTTTCTTTTAATGCCAAAGCGCTGATTCATAGTTCAAAGATGATTAGTTTGTAATTGACTTGATCTTATCTTTTGATGAAATATGGTGTGATAATGAGGAGCAAAGTAAATGTTCATAATTAATGTGCTTATTTGCTTATCAAATTAGTTTTGGGATTCTGAAGCCAAAAAAATGGAAAGGACAAGACAAAATTGATTAAACCTGGTTCAGTTCATATCTTTTGCTTATTTTGCAGATTATTTGCAGATCTGAGGAATTAGTTGGGCTGAGAATACAATAGATCAGTGGGAGAGCCCTAGGCTGGCATTTTTAAGGCCCTGGGTTCAATACCTAGTATGACAAAATCAAAACAACAAAAAACCGCGCCAACTTCCAATTGGTGTGGCAGGTGTGGTAAGGCACAGCTTTTGTAGCACTCAGAAGGTGGAGGCAGGAGGATCAGAACCTCAAGGTCATTCATTTTCAGCTACATATCAAGACCATGTAAGACCCTGTCTCAACAACAACAAAAAAAGCTAGGTAACTCTTGAGAAATCCACACCTATCCTGGGGTCTGTCCTTTCCCTGAGTGCCTCTCTTTCCGTTAATGTTCCATGTTTAATTCTGTCTTTAAATGTTTTCCTGACAAACTCTTGCTTGACTCCTCCTTTCAGTGGACTGAGGGAGGGGGAGGGTGGGAGAAGGAGGGAGGGTGGGACTCGGAGGAGGTGAGAGAGGGGGCTACAATGGGGATATAAAGTGAATAAATTGTAAAAAAAAATAATTAAATTAAAAAATAAAGCCAAAGTAGATGCAGGGGTAGGGGTTTGAAGGCACAGTGGTCTAGCTTGCATGGCACTAGGTTCAGTCTTCAGGCACACACATGGGGGGAGGGGACAGGCAGGCATAAGGGCTCATAGACCCTCTCTTAAAAAGTAGAGGCAGTCTGTCAAGGTGGATCAGTGAATAAGAGTACTTACCTGACAAGGTGAGTTCCATCCCTGGAACCCCTGTAAAAATTGAAAAAAAGAAAAAAAGAAGCTGAATATTCTTTTTTTTAATTTTTTTTTCTCAGTTACATTTTATTAACTCTGTATCCCAGCCGTGTCCCGATCCCTCATTCCCTCCCAGTCCCTCCCTCCCTCCCTCATCTCCACCGTGCCCCTTTCCAAGTCCACTGATAGGGGGGACCTCCTCCCCATTCATCTGATCCTATTTTGTCAGGTATCTTCAGGACTGGCTGCAAAGCCCTCCTCTGTGGCCTAACAGGACTGCTCCTCCCTTCGGGGGTGGGGAGACCAAAGAGCCAGTCATTGAGTTCCTGTTAGAAATAGTCCTTGTTCCCCTCGCTTTGGGAAACCAATTGGTTACTGAGCTACCACAGGCTACATCTGAGTGGAGGTTCTAGGTTATATCCATACATGGTCCTTGGTTGAATGTCAGTCTCAGAAAAGACCCTGTGCCCAGATATATTTGGTCCTTGTGGAGCTCCTATCCTTTCCCCATCAGACTAACTCCCCTTCTTTCTTATGATTCCCTGTACTCTGCCAAAGGTTTGGTCATGAGTCTTTGCTTTGAAAACACTGCTAGTTAGAGTGAAATATCCCAGAAGGAGAAAGACAAACATGGGATATACTCACTTATATAGACCTATAAGATATGATAAACATAATGAAATCTATACACCTAAAAAAGATAATCAATTGAGCAGATATGGGGTAAGATGATCAATCCTCTTTTAGAAAGACAGATGGGATGTGCATTGAACGTATGACAGGAGTCTACTGAGAGCATCTGAAAGAAGCTGAATATTCTTAATCCCAGCATTCTCATGGCAGGATAAGAGAAAGAGATGGGAGAATCATAAGGAATCTCAGAGGCCAGCTATGCTTGAGTTTGCAGCATGGCAGGAACAGAAGAGACACTGCCTCAAAAACAAGGTGGTAGGTTACCATAGACTCCTGAAGTTGTCCTCTGGCTGCTGCACATCACGAAAGCACACAAAAGGAGTAATGCAAATGATTAAGTACCCTTAAATCACACACTTGGGGACTGAAAACTCCTATATACTAACATTGGTATGTGGCTAGATACTCTGGAAAAGGTGAAATTTTGTAGGTTCCTCGAGAAGCAGCTCTGGAAACTATTTTAAGTATGCTTTCTCTTCTTTTCAGGCTTTGTTTCTTGAACAAGGGGCTTCTTACTCATCGCAGAGGACTGGCTCGAGGATCCCTGTACAAAGTACAAGAACCGTTAGACATACGTGAAGGCAAGCCTGGTTGTTTTTAACCTTTTGTGCCTACATGATGAAAAAGCCCATTTTGAGGGGATGGGGGAAGAGGATTGAAGGGTGGGACCAGAGGAGAGCAGAGAGGGGGCTGTGGTAGGGATTTAAAGTGAATACATAAATAAATTAAAAAAAATGAAAAAGAAAAGCCCATTTTCCTTGGTAGGTACACAGAATGATAGTTTAGAGGGAATGAAACATGCATGTTAAAGATTTATGTTTAATTAATTACTGTATATGTGGTGTGCACATGAATACCTGTGCATGTAGAAGCATCAGTGTTTTTTTAAACAAGTGCTTCTGAGGCACCTGATATAGGAACTAGGAACTGAATTCAGTCTTCTGCAAGAGCGCCACATGCTCTTAACCACTGTCTTATCTCTCCATCCCTGAGGTATACATGTTAACTGTTGAGGTTTCATAAGCACCCTATTTATAAAATAATGAAGATAGTTCACATAATAGCTTGAGGTAGATACCAGAGTGAGAATCTGAGTAGTTCCGAGGAGCCTTGGGGACTGAGCTTTTCTTATTTCCACTTTCTGTATAGAGGTACAGAAGACTAGACCACAGATCTAGTGCATGAGTAGGGAATGAGCCTGCCATTTGTACCAACCTAAACACTTGCCTGTAGTTATGTTAGAGAGATCTTGTTAATATATGCTTAACTGCAGTTAGTTTCACTTATTATTATTATATGCAGACTCCCGCATGCCTTAGAAATTAGGAGTACTTATTAAAATTATGACCTCTTTAAAGGGTCTAGAGAGAGAGAAAGAGAGAGGAATGTGTGTAAAGTTGAAAATTCTTGGTGCTCAGCCCCTCCACTCTTACACTAACCAAACTAGTGAGAACCAAATTATGTCAGTGAGCATCAGTAGTCTGTACACTGTTTGGGCTATTTTGTATACATTTTTTACTCAGGAGGAATTTCAGAAATAAGATAATTTACTAATGGTTATGTTTTGCAATTCTTTATGATTTAACTGTAATTAGTGCACCAAGTTGGTGATGTATACTCTGCATTCTGAGAAAAAAGCCACCACTTCCATGAGATTACATCTTTTTCTAACCATAACTGGTTTTGATCATTTAATTATTGAACTAGTGTAGCTACATTCATTTTCCCATGGCTGGAATGTGTATTTTGAAATGCTAGGAAAAAACATTATTTGAAATATTGTATGTTTATTTTCTAATTCAATTTGTTCCTGACGATTTAATTCTTTCCCTTTTTCCATATAGCATGTTTAACTATCCATGCTAATCATAGTGTGTGGTAATTAATTTCAGTTTTTCTCTTTAGCATTTAATATTTTGTGTTAAGCTAATTCACTCTTGTACGGTGGACATTGATTCATTAAATTACACTCTGCTTTACCTTTCTCTGTTTTAAACTGCTCTAATTAGAATTGTGCAAATATTTAAGAAATCAATTTCAATACAACTCAGTTTTGGATATTAGTATTAGTTGCTGAACTAGGTAATTTAATCCAATACTGCCTATAAGAAGGTGAGTGGAGATTCTGTTTATAAATATCTTTTGTTTCCAGACTCGGAAGATAGCTCAATATGTAAAGTCCTTGTCATGCAGGCATAAGAACATGTGAGACTGTGAGAACAAATATGACCATGATAGGACACAGAATCTGACAGTTATCATCCTGTCTCTTGCCTTTTCTCCCCTGTCATGCTTAGTATTGAACTCAGAACTTTGCATATGCCAAGCAACTGTTCTACTACCAAGCTATGGACTAGTATCCTTAGTACCCACGTCAAAAAACCGTATGTGGTGGCAAACACTTGTAATCCTAGCACTGAAGACAGGGAGTCATATGGATGGATATAAACAAGCCTCAGTAATTGCCCAGAAGTATGTTAATTTGTACTAAGGAAACAGTATAATTGTGAAAGCAGAAGCCTGATCCCTCTCCTGAGCTGTTTGTTGTGGTATTGAATGGGAATTCATGAATTTTTCGATGCTTTTTGAGTATGTGAGCATCTTTACTTAGTTCCTGAGCATCTTTTCCTAACCCACATTCACTATTTCTTTGTTCCATGTAGTAAAGTCTATTTTTTTTTTCTAGTTCGGAATAAGCTGCGGGAGATAGTAGGTGTATCCACAAACTGGAGGTATGTACTTTTGTATTTCAACCCCAAGGGATCATACTAAGTTATATGTAGGCTTAGTTTCTGATCCTCTCTCATGGATGGAGAGTCCTGTGTGGAGACAGGGCTTTTCTGATAGGGGGAAAGGAACAAAATCTTAACATATAAATCAGTTGCTGCATCATCACTGTGAAAGAATGTGATTTATTTATATTGTGAGTTTTCAAAACTTGTTTCAATGTATTTGCTGATTCTCATAAGGAACCTTGTGACATTCTTAGGACATATTCCATTTTTACACACAATGAAACTGAAAGTCAGAGTTGGAACTTGAAGTCAAGTCTTCTGACTTTAATATATTATGTAACTTGACCCCTTTATTAAAAGGTTTATGGTCTGGGAGAGTTCTGTGGTTTGGGTGATGGTTAGGGCAGCTCTTGGCCCATGCCTAGACCTCCTTTGCTAAGAAGGCAGGGAAAGGCCAGATCCAAGGTGGTTCACTGTTTGTGAGACCCCAGCTCAGTCTGGGAGGTTGAGAAAAGGCTTGGATGGATAGGTTAGGAGCACTCACCAGCCAAATCCCCAGAAGGGACTTGCAGATAGGTTGCTTCCTAGAGGAAGTCTAGAGGTTGGTTGAGGTGCAGACTAGGCCAAAGTACTGCTTGTGAGACCTGGGATAGATGTGGTAGGTTGCAGAAAAACAAGGATAGGGTTGTAGGAGGTATTCATCAGGCTAGACCCTAGAGGAGGACCTCCAACATCTGGGTATAGAGTTGGGTGGTGAAGGTGGAGCAAAAGGACCTGTGGGTAGATTCAGGTAGGACAGGTCCTAGTAGAAGTCTAAAGATTTCCTGGGGTGCAGGAGGAGGTGGTCAGACTAGGATTTACGTGTTTAAAACAATGTCAAGATGCAACAAAAGTTTTTAAAAGTTGTACCTGGTGGTTTTTGACTCTTTTCTACCCAATCTAAAGTAATTGACAATTCACATCTACATTTCCCCCCAGGAATTTGGCTTTCAAAGGGCTAAGCTATCTGTGTTAACAGTGTTTCACATTCTCAATTTAACTTTTTTCTCTGACTTGAGTATGTTTTATAAGTTTAACTTTTGGCAGTAATAGTTTATCTTTTAAACATAGTGAGACTTCTTATGTAATTGTGCAGTTAACATTTAATTTCCTGGTTTTTTTTTTCTCTTTTGTCTTTTACTTTACCCTTATCTTTCCTTCTCCTTTTGTCTTTTAAGAATGCTTTCTTGAGCCAGGCAAGGTTATGATACTAGCACTCCAGAAGGCAGAGGCAGGCAGATCTCTGTGAGTTCAAGGCCAGCCTGTTCTGCAGAGCCAGTCCAGGACAGCCAAGGCTACAAGGCTACACAGAGAAATCCTGCCTTGAAAAAAAAAACAAAAACAACAATAACAAAAAATGTTTTCTTCCTTTTTGCCTTCATTTCTGCTTTTCATACTTTCTATGGGTATCGTTCTTTTTTTTTCTCATTTGTCTCTTTTTTTAAACTGAAGGGAGGGGATAGAGGAGGGAGAAAGAGACAAAGAGGAGAGAAAGGAGAGGAAAGTGAGAATATGAGAACAAATATGAGCATGATAGAACACAGAATCTGACAGTTATCCTGTCTCTTGTCTTTTCTCCTTTCTCATAAACTCAGGACTTTGCATATACCAAGCAATTGTTCTACTACGAACCTAGTATGCTAGTATGAACAAGCCTTTTCTTTTCTTTCCTTTTTTTTTTTTGTTTTTTTGTTTGTTTGTTTTTCATGAAAAGGTTTCTCTGTATAGCCCTGGCTGTCTTGGACTTGCTTTGTACCTGGCTGACCTTGAACTCACAGAGATCCACTGCCTCTGCCTCCCGAGTGCTGGGATTAAAGGCATGCACTACCACCACCTGGTGGATAAGCCTTTTATTTCATAAAAATATTTCATGTGGATTGGTGTTTTCCCTGCATTTATGTATGTGCAGTAAGTGTGTGCCGTGCATGAGGAGGGCAGAAGGTAAAATCAGGTCCTCTGGAACTGAAGTTACAGGTGGTTGTGAACCATTTTGTGAGAGTGGTGTCAAATCTGAGTCCTCTGTGCAAGCAGCCAGTGCTCTTAACCACTGGGAGATATCTCAGACTCCTGGAAAAACTTTTTGATCCATTGACTATGTGGCTCATTTAGATGTATCTATATCACTAAGTATGTGTTTCTTAGGCAAATGCCTAGTTTCCAGCTATCTCAGTTGGCAGAGCATGAGACTCTTATCTACAACCCTAAAATGTCATCAAAAATGTTCAGTTTCCCTGATTGGTTCATGGGAAGGGAGTGAAGAAGTTCCTTCCATTTACCCTGTCTGTCCTGTTTGAGGGGATGGGTACTGGAATTATGGGACAGCACTGTTCTTGCTTTATGACCTTACCTTTTCTTCTCAGAGACCACGTAAAAGCAATGGAGGAAAGGAAGTTACTTGATAATTTTTTGGCTAAATCGCAGAAAGACCTCCCACCGAGGAAAATGAAGGACAGTTACATTGAAGTTCTCCTACCATTAGGTAGTGATCCTTCACTACGAGAGAAATATTTGACTGTTCAAAACACAGTAAGGTAAAACTGTTATTTTCATTGTTGTCATTTGTTTTTAATTTTTTCTTTTAAAATAACTACTGTGAGATATAAACCTTATAGTTCATCTATTTAAAGGTATGACTAGTTTTAGTATAGTTTTGTATAGGTATCACTACAGTCAATTTTAGAGCCCTTTCTTTATCTCAAGGTGAATTATGGGAAATCATTGTAATTTTTATTTAATTCATATTTTGTTGTGTTTCACAGATTCGGCAGGATTCTTGAGGATCTTGACAGCTTAGGAGGTACTGGTATTTGTATTCCAAATAACAGTTTCAAGTAGAAAATGAATTCTTGGGAAAAAAAAAGGCAATATTTTTTAACCCTGCACATATGAGGGTATTCTAAAAGGGTAAAAAAAGTCTATTGTCATATTGTTTTTCTCATAATATAGATTTCTCTTTGAGTTACCATCCAAATGAGCCTTATTTATGATGATTTTTAGTTGTAAAATTTACAACTAACTTGAACCTGGGAATTGACCCCAGGGCCTCAAGCATGTTAAGCACACACTCTAGATCTAGTTCTATCTGCAATGTCAGGGAATGCTATTCTGTAGGCATGACATGGCCATTGCACTCTTGTCAGCGAGGTACTAACTGTACAGGGCCTATGTAACAGTGGGCCCTTGGGCATTCCATCATAGAGAGGTAATGGATCTAGGTGGTTCTGCCTCTCAAGGAAGCCCTAGATACAGTTAACTGTTGCTAGGCAGAAAGGACTTATGAGGCCCCACCCCTCCCTGAGGATCCAGAGATAGTTAATGATAGCTGGGGAAAGAAGAGAAGTTTTCTTTTTTTCTAATTATTATTATTATTTGTTGTTGTTTTGTTTTGTTTTGTTTTGTTTTTTGAGACTAGGTTTCTCTGTGTAGCCATGGCACTAGATGAACTAGCTCTTTAAACTAGGCTGGCTTCGAACTCAGAGAGATCCTCTTGTCGCTGCCTCCCAAGTGCTGGGATTACATCCACTCCCTTAGCTTGAGACATTTTCTTCATTGGTGTAGTCACTGGCATATTGTGCTGTTTTTGCATAAATAATCCTTCACTTATGTCCATTTAAGCACCCCAAATTAACTCATTGGGTCACTACAATCTTTAAGAGTTTTAAAGACAAGTTACAGATGCCATATAAAGAATTATTTTCCTTGAATCTTAGGTGAGAGAGTAAATTGCAGACCACCGTGTATTTTAGTGTAAATTTCCTACAAAGAAAGACATCTCTTGCAGGGTGCAGTGGTGTACAACTTTAATCCCAGCATTCAGGGAGGCAGAGGCAGGTGGATAGCTGTGAGTTCAAGGCCAGCTTGGTTGACAAAGCAAGCCCAGGATATCCAAGGCTATACAGAGAAACCCTGTCTTGAAAATACCAACGAAACCAAACAAACAAAACAAAACTGAGCCTTCTCCATGACCTCCTGGATTTTTTTAAAATGTGTCTTCCATCATTCTTTGAGCACTTCTTAACTTTCTGATCAGTAAGACATTCTAGATTCATCTTCTCTTTTCTCTGGCCCAGCCAGACAGTTAGTCAAATTTCCAGGGGATCCTAGTTCTTTTTAAAGGAGAACATTTAGAAAACAAGGTCTATGTGCTAAGAGTAGCCGTTGCTACTGGTTGTCACTATTCCTGTATCCTCTCTTTTGGGTGAGTTGGGATATTATGTCCACATATGTCCATTGACATTTGTTCACTTAATTGATCTCTTTGTATATGGAAACTAGTGGCTTCAACTTTACTTTAGCACTCTATAGTTTGCATTTATATATTTATAATTTCTTTTCCCAGTTAACTCCATTATCCTTAATATATTTACCAACTTGACCAGCTTCCTGCATGTAACCCATTTACCAGGGCCACTGCCAGAATTCCTCGTGGTCATGTCCCTTACTTCGCTTGGACTCTGATACCCCCAAACCAAGTCCTTTCTGCATAGTCATCCTCTTCGTTGTGCTTAAGCTGCAACATGCTTCCATTGCTTTTGCCATCTCTCTGAGTATCCATCCTACTAATGCCACTTGTGCTCCATGCTTCAGGCTGCTTTTCTTACTCCCTTCTAGTGACTTTCAGACTTAACTGCTGCTAAAGGGCTTGAAGAAAGACCCTGATATCTCTTAAAGTACAGAAATGAGACTTCTCAGATGAGTGAGAAGAACATACAGCAAGAGGAAAGTGGACCAACTGCATTGAAATGTTGTTTGTTCAGAGTTGGGAATTGATTCCACACATGCTTACCTAGCACTCTATCACTGAGCTATAACTCTCTAGAGGAGACTGCTTCTCATTTAGGTTAGTTAAAAATTCTTACTGGTATTTAAAAATTATACACATTTATATTTGTATATCTTACTTTAGTTTACTTAACTGTCCTTCTATTCAAAAACTCCTTTGCCATTACCCTTAATTTTCTTTTTAAAATTCTTACAGTGTGTGTGTGTGTGTGTGTGTGTGTGTGTGTGTAAACAGGCAATCAAAAGGATTGCTTGTGGGAATTGGTTCTCCTTTTCTGCCTTGTACATTCTGGAGATTGACCTGAGGTTATCAGGCTTAGCAACAAGTACCTTTAGCACTTGCTGACTCTATCCTTGTGTTCTCCCTCCTGTCAACTGCCAGTCCCTTCCACTTGTTCTCTTAATATTCCTATGTGTTTCTTCAAGGAGCTTGCCATATCACTTATGCCTTTTTCTTTGTATCCCAAACCATTTCCCAACTTGACTTTTTCCTCATGTCATTAATATCAAAATTCTCCATCTTTAAAATTAAAAGTAGATAAAATCCCCTTCTCTTAAATACTCCTCCAGTTTCTTTCCCCCTCCCTTCATTGCTCATTTTTCTGGAAATATTTAGAAGTCATTTTGTTTCATTGCCCTTTATCATGACTTTGTCAGACTGCTCTGTTCTGCTGTCCTCTCTTCTGTACCATGGAAAGTGTTCTTACCACACTCACCATTGCCCCCTTCCTTGCACGGTCTACAGAGTATTTCCCCTTGCTTACCTGATATTTTTTGAGATTTCTGATAATCCCCCACCCCATTCTTGATCTCTTTGGCTACTCTTTTCCAGTCTTTATAGGCTCCTCTTTCTCTGTTGATCCATTAAATGTTGGCTATCCCAAGGTTTTTGTCTTCTGTACCTTTGAAGGCTACCTTTTCACATTCTATATAAATAGTCTCAATTATTTTGAGCCCTTCGGTTGCTATGAGTATGCTGAATGCCTGTGCAACTACATTTCCTGACTTCCCCTGAATTCCAGGTTATCTTCCTGTATCATCCTTTAAATGTCCTTTTAGGTTTCTCAAATTCAGCATTTTGGTCTGGGGGTTATAGCTCAGTGATAGAATGCTAGTTAAACACCTGTGGAATCAATTCCCAACTCTGAACAGACAAACAGCATTTCAATGCAGTTGGTCCATTTTCCTCTTGCTGTATGTTTTTCCCTCTCATCTAAGCAGGAAACATCTATCTTTTTATCTCTTGAATCTTTTTTATCTCCAGTTCTACTAGTATGATCACAGGTCAGACTCACAAAGATTTCTGGGAACCTGACAAGATTTTAAATGGAGTTTCTAACCTTTAACATTTCATGCCCCAAAATATCCTTTAATGGGTATATGGATGGAAGAATTAACTGTCATTCAGCAAGTATTACTGAGCAGTCTTTGCCCTGAGGATGGGTGAGACCCATTTAAGGAGATCATGGTGGGAAACGAGGAGCACCAATCAATGCATGCTATAATGCAAATTTAAATGAGTTCATAATTGTAAAGCACATAAAGCCATACTGGGCAAATATATAATGTGTGTTAAGATATAGAAAATAAGTCAGATAGTGGTGGTGCATGCCTTTACACCCAGTACTGAGGAGGCAGAGGCAGGTGGATCTCTGAGTTTGAGGCCAGCTTGGTCTACAGAGTGAACTCTAGGACAGCCAAGGCTACCCTGTTTTGAAAAACCACTACTACCAAAAAAAAAAAAAAAAGAAAACAATATAGAAAGTATACAGAGGACTGCAAGACATTGTGGAAACCAAGAGTGTGACTGGGAAAAAGGCATAGCTGAGTAAAACAACAGCATCATGATTAGGAAAGAAGTGGAAGGGAAACAGGCAGCTGAGTCCTTGTGCTTCCTCTCTCTCTTCTGGGGTGTTTGCTTGATACTGTAGGACTTGTCCTCGATTCTTACTTTGATTGCTGTGATGACAAGCTGCTTGTTGGGGCTTCACTTTGGAATTTGGTTTCCTTACTAAATCTTCAAGTAAGAGAAGAGTCAGAGTTTAGGATCTTCAGACTGATTCAGTTTATAAAATCTTTGAGGTCGGGTATAGTAGAGTGGCCTGTAATCCCAGCCACCTAAGAGACAAGGCAGGGGCTAGAGAGGGCTCAGTAGTTAGGAGCTCTAGCTGCTCTTGGAGAGAAGTATGGTTTAATTTTCAACATCTACGTGGCAGGTCACAACTGTCTGTATGTAATTCTAGTTCCAGGGAATCCATTGCCCTCTTCTGACCAACTGCTGGCTAGCTTTATGTCAGCTTGACACCAGCTAAAGCCATCACAGAAAAGGGAGCCCCAATTAAGAAAATACCTCCATAAGATTGGGCTGTAAGCCGGACTGTAGGGAATTTTCATAATTAGTGATTGATTGGGGAGAGCTTGAATGGGGAGGGCCCAGCCCATTGTGGGTGGTACCATTCCTGAGCTCGTAGTCCTGGTTTCTACAAGAAAGCAGGCTAAGCAAGCCACCAAGCAACAACCCTCCATCCTCTGCATCACCTCCTGCCTCCAGGTTCCAGCCCTGCTTGACTTCTTGTCTTGACTTCCTCCAATGATGGATTATGATCTTGATCTGAAAGTATAAGCCAAGGAACCCTTTTTTCCCCGTCTTGCTTTTAGTCATGGTGTTTCATTACAGCAATAGAAACATCAACTAGGACACACTTCCCACTTCCGTAGCTTCCAACATAAATGTGGTACAAATACTACAAATACATACACTTAGGCACATACACATACACATTAAATAAATGAATTGTTTTAAGGAGGGAAAATGACTTTGCCAAGCCTGGAGGCTCACATCTGTAATTCTAGTACTTAGAAGGATGAGATAGAAGAATCACCACAAGTTTGAGACCAGTCTGGGATAGATAGATAGATAGATAGATAGATAGATAGATAGATAGATAGATAGATAGATAGATAGATAGTGAGCTGTAGGCCAGCCTGGGCAACAGAATAAAATCTTATCTCAATTAACCATAAGAAAAAGTCTTTGGTTCTAGGATAAGATCATTACTTGAGTATTAAGAGATTTTATTGAAAATAAGACTTTTTGTCAATTTCAGAGAGAGAATTGTAAATGGGTGAAATAATTCCGCTTTCCTCTTTTATGCTTTTCTGGTTTCCTACAGTTCTTATTTGCTACATGCACACCAAAGATCAATCTGTCAAGATGTCTCCTTTATCAATAGTTACAGCCCTGGTGGACAAGATTGGTAAGCAAGATCAGCTTCCATGCATACTTAGAATTTTCAGTAATTATAAAGTATTATTGGGATTGAGGAAAACTGTTTTCTTTGTAGGGAATTTTAATGTATATATGAAATTATCTAGAATATAACATGATGTTTATATAATTAAATGGAAGAGTTATACTTGATTCCAGTTTTTATAGTCTTTGTATGGTCTCCAATTTCTGGAAAGACATTTGGATTTTTTTTGCGTGTCAATTTTTGTTTTAAATTTTGAAGATAAGAAATATAATACAAGACTTGTCAGCTTTTCAAATGATATTGTCCACGTATACTACAGACTTTTCTGATATGGTTTGTATGGATCTTGACTTTCTATTTTGCAGATATGTGTAAACAGAGCTTAAGCCCTGAACAGGACATTAAATTCACTGGCCATGTTAGCTGGGTTGGAAAGACATCCATGGAAGTGAAGATGAAAATGTTCCAGGTGTGTATGTACCCGAAGATCCCCCACTGTTCAAATATAATCAGCTAGTCTCACTTGGAAAAAAGCTGTCTATATTCATGGACAGATATGAAGTTTACAGCTTTGAAGCAATCAACAGTTCAAGGAAAATTAGCATTTTTCCTTTGCACAAAAACACATTATCTGCTATTTATGTTTAAAGTATATTACTTTATAATCATACAGCTGTACATTAAGTTGCTTGTTGTTTCTGACTTTGGCCTGGAGGATTTCACAGAACTCTAAGATATATTAGATGTGAATTGGATTAATTACTCTATTACTTTCCTAGGGCTGCTGTACCACAAAGTACTATAACTGGAGGCTTAAAAATCCCTGCAATTTATTTTTTGATTTTGGAGGCTCTTATTCCCAGAGCAAGTGGTCAACAGCAGAATCACATTCCCTAAGAAATGTGCTGGAGATTATCTTTGCTTACCTCTTCTTGGCTTCAGGAGGCTTTTCTGCTTTTGTCATTGCATGGTTTTCATGTGTCTATATTTCTATGTCTTTTCTCTTACTAATATGCTAGTTATATTGCATTGAAGGCTCACTCTGCTTCAATATGAAGTCATTGTACTTTATTTTGTTTTTTTGTGTTTTTTTTAATTAATTACACTTTATTTGCTTTGTATGTGTGTTTTTTTTTTGTTTTGTTTTGTTTTTGTTTTTTGTGTGTGTGAGAGAGAGGACTTCATGTAGTCCATGTTGGCTTTGAACTGGTCCTCAAGAATGTGTTAGTATCTGATGGTAAAACAGCTGGTGGTGGCTTTGCTGTTGGCACAGCTAGTGAGGTAACCGTACAGAAGCAGTTGGAGGCTTTTGTTTTGTTTTGGGGTTTTGTTTTTGTGAGTCAAGTTCATTTCCTGTAGTGTAGGCTGGCTTCAAATTCCTGAATCTCCTGCCTCTACTCCTCAAGTGCTTGAACATAAGCATTTGCCAGAATGTCTGGGCTAGTCTTTTGGAAACAGACCCTCACTCTGTAGCACAGGCTGTTCTGAAACTCATAGCAATCCTCCTACCTTAGCTTCGCAAGTGCTGGGATTACATGCATGAGCTGCTAAACCTGGCGTTTATTATATTTTATCTAATTATATCTATAATGCCCCTGTTTTCAAATATTCCCACCTGCAGGTTTGGAGTTTAGAACTTCTTCATATCTTTTGGGGAATGAAAGACACCTTTTAGTTCTTTTCTTTTTGTGGTACTGGGAATCAGATTCATGTTCTTGCATGTACTAGGAAAATGCTTCACTACAGAGCTACATCCCAACCCTCAGTCCTTAATAGTCATTTGTGTCTAATGAGCAGAACTCAGAGACTAATCAATGCAGAAACCAAATAACTTAGAGTCTACCCAGTATTTCACTGTGGAAAACTTAAGAGTGATTTATTTAATCATGATGTGCTAGTCAGTGGACTTATTATTCAAATGCATTCTTTTCTACTGTAGACTTCTAAAGCATTTCACCTCTTGGTAAAAAACAAATTTCAGGCAGGCTTGGTTATGCACTCCTGTAATCTCAGCACTCAGTGAGGCAGAGGCAGATGGATCTCTGAATTCAAGGCCATCCTGGTCTACAAAGTGAGTCCAGAACAGCCAAGGCTGTACAGAGAAACCCTTTCTCAAAAAAACAAAACAAAACAAAACAAAAACTAAAAATATGAAAACAAAGAAGTCTGAAGCTTGCTATGTATAGTGATTGTCAAAACAAACAAATTTGCCTTTATAGTTTTAAAATGTATTATTTGATAATTTTAAAAAGGCATATATGGTATTTTGAACATGCGTTTTCGCCATTACCTTCTCTTAGCCTAACCTTTTGAGTACCACTGAACTACTTGTATCCTTCTTTCCAACTAGGACCCGTCATACTTTTGTGTCATTTTTTTGTGACCCACTGATTTTAATAAGGTTTGCTAGCTTGAACATGAGTAAGGAGTTATTTATTGGTACAGTGGCTACACAACTAAAGAAAAGGACTCCTTCCTCAGTAGTAGCCATTAAATGCCAGTGGCTCCCGAAGGAGAGGTGTGGCCTCCCAAGCCCCTCATGTAACCCTGGTGGAATGTTTAAGGTCCCTATCTCTTGCAGCTCTAGTGCAGGTAACCACAGCTGCTATGACTTTGTGAGAGCAGTGGCCAGATATTGAAGAGGAAACAGCATTTTACAGTACTTCTCCCCATTCTCTGAGTCTTATCAGTTTTTCTGTTGCATTTCCTGAGGTATTCCTCAAGCCTTGGAGGTGGGGTGATATAGATGTCCTTATATAGGGCTGCATACTCAACAGCCACTTAATTCCCAGCACTCTGACCCATTAAGTATGTCTGCATTAACTACCAGATAATTTTTAAAAATTAAATACTATATTAAAGTGATTGAATTGTATTTCCATACTTATATAATTGACAGTAAAGCCAAGTTTTTTTTTGTTCTTTTGAAAATAATAAAACACTTATAAAGTTTCTGTGAGTCTATAATTTGTAGACACTTAAATTTCTTGGTTAATTTCAACTCTGCCCACTGGTGAATACAGTAGATTCCTGGCCTACAGCCTACATTCCAGGGAACCCCAGCTATTTGAATCATGTATAACTAGATTAGAAAACAGATACAGAACTCTAGGAGGGAAGGCAGGGAGGGAAGGAGAAAGAGAGGGAGAGGGAGAAAAGAATGAAAAGTCAAGTCATTGTCAAACAAGTAAAACCATTTTTTCTTTTTTTAAGATAAAGTGTCATGTATATCAGGCCTAGAATTTGCTGTGTAGTTGAGAACGACTTGGAATTTCTGATTCTCTGGTCTCCATCTCCTGAGTGTTGGGACTACAAGTGTGTGCCAGTTTTCCTGGTTTATGCCATACTAGGGATTGAGCCCAGGGCTTCTTCCAAGCACTATACCAACTGAGCTGTATGCCTAGCCCCAAAATTTTGTTTTAAAGTTGCCTTCCTTGTTGGCTGTTTGACTGATAACTCATAACTTTTGCAATATTTCTGTGCCAGATAAGTGGCATAGAAATTCCAGATAGGTGGTCTTTTGCCTCATTTTCGAATAGACCTGGATCTGATCCCAGCTCTGCTGCCTGTTAGGCATATGGCTGTGGGCAACTGTTAGTTATAATAAATCATGATGTGATTGTTTAGCAGTCAAGTCTCTATTAATGCTTTTTCCTTTACCTGAACTGTCTAGTGCTCTGATTGTGTACATCCCCACTGTGATTTGGGGTCACATCTTGGCTCCACCCCTTCTTTGACATTTCCAGCTTGGAACATTTGCTCCTTTTTCAAGACTTGTTCTCTGTCTCTTCTTCCTGACACCTGATACTCTCTGTCCTACAGAACTTTGTACAAACTTATTTTCTCTTCTACTATCTAAGCATACTTTTCAACCATAGTTTCAGTCACCGAACACACTTCACAATGTCCATTCATGAAATCAATTTGGCAGTCATTTATTGAGCATCCCTTCGGATGTGTGTATACAACAGCAAGCAAGACACACAAAGTTCCTGTCTCTTAAAGCTTGTATTTTACAAGGTCCATTGATGAAAACCCCAACTCATTAATTTTTAAAACATTAATGGCATATCTATCTGCCAGTATTTCTGCTTAGTTTTGGCATTGTACATGTGAAGGAAAATGGTCCCAGTCCACAAGTACCTCGCCGTATCATAGGGAGATAACCACATAAATAAATAATTGTGATATATTACGGAGTATTTCCCAGAAGAACTATTTTGGCACTTTATCCAGGAAATTTCTTAGTTCTAAAGACCTGCCTATGCACTGTGAGATATTTCACTTCCTGGTTGTCCTCTATATGATTTATTTGTTGCTATAAATGCCTATCTGGTAGTTTGAATAAGAAATATTCCCACAGTTTTAGGCATTTCAATACTGGGTCCCAATTTGGTAGTGCAGTTTGGGTAGGTTTAGAAGATGTGGCTCTGCTGGAGGATTTGTGTCACTGGGAATGGCCTTTGAGAGATTATAGACTCATGCCATTTTTAGTTTGTTTCTCTGTTTCCTGCTTGTGGTTCAGCCATCATAGTTGCTGCTATGCTCCTCCTTCATAACAGACTCTTCCCTTTTGAATTATAGGTTGCTTTGGTCATGGTGTTTTATCCAAGCAGTAGCAAAATAACTAGTTGCTGACAAAAGCAACTTAAAGTAAAGGAGAGAGGATTTGTTTTGGCTGATTTTCAGAGGTATTTTAGTCCATTTAGGATAGTAGTAGCATAGCATTTTCGTCAGTGAGAATATGGCTGGGGCTACTCAAATCATGGCAGCAGACAACAAATCAGAGAGCACAGTCTAGAAGCAGAAGTGGGAATAACTCTTCAATTCAGTGTCTGTTCTAGTTAAATAGTTCTGCCAACTAGGGTCTACATCCTAACAGTTCTATGACATCCCAAAATAGTGTCACAAGCTGGAGATCAAGTGGTAAAAGACTTGAGTCCTAAGTAAAGGAGCAAACACATGAGTCTGTTAGAGCATTTCCTATTGAAACTGTAACATTTCACCTTTAGCCCCCAAATGCTCATGGCTCTCTCATAAAGCACAATGTATTGAGTCCAGCTTTAAAGTCCACATAATCTTGACAGTTTCAAGTCTGTTCTAAAGTTCCTTGTCTCAGGGCCTGGAGAGATGGCTCTGCATTAAACAGTGATTACTGCTCTTACAGAGGACTGGAGTTTGGTTTCCTCACCCAGTCTGGGTATTTCACAATGGCCTATAACTCAGCTCCAGGAGGAACTGATACCTCTGGTCTCAGCAGTCATGTACACACATGGACACACACACACACACACACACACACACACACAATTTAAAAAGTACTTCAAAAAGTTTGACATCTCCATTGAAACTCAGGTTAAACATTTAAGCTGTGAGCTTCTGTAAAATCAAAAAACAACAATACTTTTATTCTACAATGCCACATGTTAACATTCCCATTTCAAGTTTCAAAAGAGAAGAATAAGAAGTTAACAAGACTGAAACACAGCAGAGCAACCGTTAAACTCTGTACCTCCATGTCTAGTACCTGAGGCATGCGGTGGCATCATTATACACATATCTATCTGTATGTAATGCATTTTGATCATTTGTACCTTTTTCTGTTCCGATTCCCTTTGAACCCCTTTTCACCAAGTCCCCTTCCTTTAAGACCCAGTGTTTAAGTCAGAGTTGCTTCCGTGAGCTCAGATGGGGGATTACTTACTGGAGAATAGGCCACATACTAGTGGCTTCACCCGTGAAAACATGATTCCTCCCTCACCTAGTAGCTATTAACTGCCAGTAGCTCCTGCTCATCAACAATGGAATGTTGACAGCCTGTTTTGTACAGATGACCGTAGCTGCTGTGAGCTCACAAATGCAACAGCCACAGCATATCTAGCATTTCACAGCGTTCTTCCCCGCCTCCAGCTGTTTCATTATTTTTAACCTCTCTTCTGCTGTGTATCTTGGTTTGGGTGATGATACAGATGTCCTGTATAAGGCTGCAGTTCATTAATTTTGGTTAGTATTTTGCTCTTTTGAGACATGTTTTTCAGTCTCTTCCTGGTTGTCCCGATTTTCTCTGTAGACCAGCCTGTCCGGGAACTTACAGAGATCCACCTGCCTCTAGCTCCCAAGTGCTTTGATTAAAGGTGTGTGCCATTACATAGGGCTTTACCTCATTAATTTTGAATTAAGGGTCATTCAAATTGCAGGATATACACATACACAATGAGCCAGATTCTTTGCCAGAATACAAAATGAATATCCTCTGGTCTAGCTCCTGACAGAAGCCTTATACCTATCTGAAACCCCATGAACACTGTTTTACTGTCCACATTTCCAATAACATTCTGGTCTGCTGAATGGCCCGTTAATTTAGCCCAATTCTCCAAACCAAATTCTACCTTTAAATCATTTTCAAGGATCCAAGAACTTCACAGTCTGGTTTATCACAGCCATCTTCGTGATACCAGTTTTCCATATTGGTTACTTCTGCTGTATTTCTTTCTTTCTTTCTTTCTTTCTTTCTTTATTTAAAATTTTGTTTTGTTCTACTTTACGTGCATGAATGCTTTGTTTGAGTGCATGTATGTGCACTGTATGCATGCCTGTTGGATTCCCTGGAACTGAGGTTACTGACGGATGGTGTGAGGCTACAGGAGCAACAAATGCCTTTAACTATGGAGTATCTGTTCTGCCCAGTTATTTTTGTTATTTCTATGACAAAATACGTGATAAAGATCAACCTAATGGAAGGATTTATTTTTCTTACTGGAGAAATAGAAAAATCATTTCTCCTTGGATGAGGTGGCTTAAAGTTAGAGAGCCCTTCCCTATAGTGTTTCTTCTTTCCTAGACAAAACCAAAAATGTCTTTGGATACAGGTAAGGTCAAGGAATGTCTTTAAGAGTCTTTAGGGTAGTTAAATGATTTACCAGGTGGAGCACGGGTAATGGCAAACACAAATAATTAATAGTAATAATTCCAAACTAGGAACTATGAATCCCAGGTCTTCAGATCATCTGAACTGATCCCCTGTGGTCCATTTTGCAAATGCAAAATGTAAATTCTTGATTGGTGCTTAACTGTCTTAGTGGGGTTCCTGTGTCTCATCTTAAACACTACTGGAAAATTGGGCTTTATTATTCACAGGTAAACCCTGTGAGTAATTCTTTGGAGTCTGTCACCTGTTGGAGCTACCTTTGAAATGAGCCGAAGTCTGTCTCCCATGACTCTCTTTTTTAAGTGTTTGTTTAGAAGCCTCGGAATTCCTTGTCAAACTTGGCCAGAGTAAGCGTTTAGGAGTTGGTAGAACTTTGTGGTTGTTGTAGGCTTTTAATAAGTATAGTTATTTAGTATTTCACAGTTCCATATAAAATCATATACTTTGAACATATTCACACACAGACACTGTAATCCTCTTTGGATTCCCTCCCACCACCTCCTTTCTTTTTCCCAAGTCCTCCTATTTTCATGTAAATTTTTGGTGACCCACTGGATTTAATTAGATTTACATGTAAAAGCATAGGTGGGGGGGTTATTTCCTGAAACATGAACAAACTTAGCCAGTGGCTATGCCATGGAGAAATGTACTACTCCTTCCACAGCAACCATTAAGTGCCAGTAGCTCCTTTTCACGGTGGAAAGTTGATAGGTACAGTGTTGTGCAGGTCTCCTGTGGTCACCAGCTCTTCTTTGAGTTCAAGAGTACAGCAGCCATGACATGTCCAGAGCATAGAATTCCAGAGCCGTCCTTCCCGTCTTCCAGCTCTTAGATTGTTTTTTTTTTTTTTTTTTCATCCTCTTTCCATGGTGTTCTCTGGACCCTGGACAGGGTGATACAGATATTCTTAACATATATATATGTTAACTGATTATATATATATAACATATATATATTAACTGATATATATAACTGATATATATATTTATATATATATATTTAACTGATTAAGCAGCTGAGGGTGGTGATGCCTGCTGACTTGTCCTGCCATGGCAGGAGGATCATGAATTCAACTTGCTTACATAGCAAGTTCAAGAAAGCCAGCCTGGGCTACATAAGAACTTGTCTCAAAATACAAAACAAAAGAAATTGATCAACATAGAGGCCCCATATCAGTAATTGGAATTTGTTATAGGAGTTATCTGAGCTATTTGAATTGTTTTATCTAGTTGTTTGAGGAGAAACTTCAAAAACTTAAGTAGCTTTAGTCCTGAAAAGGGCAACAGTGAAACTTCTCTTCAGAGGAAGGGCATTTTTGCTTTAAGTAGTTCCCCTATTTATAGAGAGGCAGAGCTCTGTTTTCTAGAACTCCACTGAGCACAATATATGACATGGTTTTCCACACAGTTGCAAGTGTTACTCCCTTTTGGATGCATTTTACATATTAACATAAAAAGAATTAGTTCTCATTATGACAGTTTTTTTTTCTTTTTTGTGTGTGTAGAGATGAGTGGACAATGTTGTGAAGGTGGTTCTTTCTTCACATTTCTATGTGGGTTCTGTGCATTCAAGCTCAAGTCTTCAGGCTTGCACTGCAAGGGCTTTCTTTACCTGCAGAACCATGTCACTAGTCCCATTATGGCATTTTCAATCAAAATTTGGTTTTGTTGTCCTTTTTTTTTGTACCATTTAATTTTTTTCTTCCTTCTTCTCCTCCTCCTTCTCCTTCTTTTTTTTTTTTTTTTTCTTGAGACAATGTTTCTCTTTGTAGCCTGCACTGTAGACCAGGCTGGCCTTGAACTCAAAGAGATCAACCTGCTTCTGCCCCCTCAGGTTTCAGGCTTAGGATTCTCCTACTAACTTAGTAGCCTTTAAGGAATCCCTTTTGTTTCCTTGAGCACAAGTTTTGTAAGGTCTTGTCTCAGACCATTTATCTTATCTTTGTAAAATATAAGACTAATTCTGTTCTTAAATTTATGGTCCTGAGTTCTGTACTTGAACTGGATGGTTTTGGAGTCTACATCCATTCTGTAGACTTTCTGAAGAAGGTTGTAATTAAAATAGGAAAAGTAGAGAGTATCAATAAGAAAGTTTTAGGATTAAGATAGGAGGGCACAGAAGTGGGCATTACATGGATATTTTTGAAGATAATTTAATGGTAACATAATAAGAGCTGAAGAGCTAGTGGGACAGAGAATATGGACGTTTTTATGGCTGGTTAAAACACCACAGATTGGGGCTGGAGAAATAGCGCTGTGGTTAAGAGCACTGTTTGCTCTTCTATAGGATCATAGTTCAATTCCCAGCTCTCTCGTGGCAGCCCATAACTGCCTGTATCTCCAGTTCCAGGGGTTCTTGTACCTTTTTCTGGATTCTGAAGATACTGCATGCACTAGCTGCACAGACATGCATATAAGCAAAGTACCCATACACACAAAATAAAATAATTAATTAAAAAACCCACCACAGATTTAGTCAGAGACTACTGGAATTTGTCTTTTTTTTTTTCTTGAACAGTATGTTTAATGGCATCCATTTGAATAAATCCTGATAACTGGCATAGTACTCACAGTCCTTATTTCTGTTTAATCGAGTTTAATAGTACCAATTCTTTCCACTCTTTAGTTATATTTTCCCTGTCTAATGTCTCTTCACTCTGCAGGCTATGCACTGATTAGTCTAACCTCTGGATCCATACCCTCTCTGATCAAAAGGACAGGTGGACTTACTAGAGTTGTAGAGCCCTTTTAGTGGGGTCCTGGTCGACCTTGAAAGGCATGAGTCCCAATATGAGTTATCCTCTTAGTTTCTTTTTTCACTTTGGATTTCCTCGCAATGTTTTGGCTGTTGAAAACCCTGGAAGTTTTTTTCAGTGTTTTTTGTTTTTTTTTTTTTTTTTTTTATTTCAGAGGCAGGACTATAGTCACATAGGACTAATTACACAGGGTAGCCTGAAACCCACCAGGCTAGCTCCATCTCATAGGCACTGTTCTGTCTCAGCCTCTCAAGTTGCTGGGACTGCAGGTATGTGCTACCATACCTGGCCAGTTTTTTCAGTCTTCAACTGGTAGTAATGGGTTTTAATTTTGACATTAATATAACATCTGGATAAAGCTTAAGTTTAGAGTACTTTTAATTCTTCGGGGTCTGACATTTTTAGCCATATTCACATAAGGTGTTGACTATACTATATAGTAAATGATAATAATAATAATAATAATGTATACTGTCACAGTTGTGGTAGGTCTTCCCAGTAAATGCATTCTTTACAACTTTGTTTTTCTTTTCTTTCTTCTTTAGGTGCACATTGATAATGAATTCTGGCCTGTTTTGGATGCAACATTTGTAATGGTGGCTCGAGATTCTGAAAATAAAGGGTAAGTGCTGCCTTTTCATGGTTCCTTAACTTCAAAATTTTTCAAAAATACATAAGATTAGAGAAAAAAACTAATGAATTTCCATATGCCCATGACCTGGATTTAACAGATTTAACTGTAATATGTTTGCAAAATTAGTTTTTCTTTAAAGAAGATGTATAAGATTTTAAAACAAATCTCATATACAGTGACATTTTACCTCAGAATACTTTAGTGTAGACCTTTTTAAATGTCGATAGTTTGTTTTATTTATTAACTACATACACTCTGTGGTGAGTAAACCACCTTCTGTACTCCTAGAGCTGTAGTAGTCACCATCTTACTTTCAGGTTGACTTGTTTTAAGCTTCTGCGTATGAGAGACAAGTGGCAGTTATTGTACTGTGCTTGGCTCATTTCACTTAGCATAATGCACTCTAATTCAATACATTTTGCTTCAGATAACAACTGGATTATTTTTTTCCCCAGACATTGTTTCTCTGTGTAGCCTTGGTTGTCCTGGACTTGTGTTGTAGACCAGGTTGGCCTTGAACTCACAGAGATCCACCTGCCTCTGCCTCCCCCAGTGCTGGGATTACAGGCATGCACCATGGTGACCAGCCAGAACTTGGTTATTAACAGCTGAATAATACTCTATTGTATATATATGTATTTCATTTTATTTTTCTATTCTTAAACTGACTCGATTATCTTAGTGCTTATTAATAGCACTCCATTACATAGAAGTGTACAGGTATCTCTGTATACTGGTTTAATTTTCTTTGAATATATATATATATATAGAAGAGAGATAAAAGGGCCACATGACACAACTATTTCTGAAAATAAGTTCTTCATGATGGCTTTACTAATTTTACATTTCCTATAAGATTATCTACAGTTCCTTTTTCTCCATATCATTGCTGCATTAATTAAAAAAAAAAAACATAGCCACTTGGGACAAATTGGGATATCATTTGACTTCCTGATTATCTGATAGTTAAAGATATTAAGTACTTTTTAATTTATATGTTAGCCACTTATGTTTCTTTTTTGAGAACTATTTAGATCATTCGCCCATTTTTAAAAATTAGTTAATGAAATTCTTTTGAGTAACGTGTAGATTGGATATCATCCCCTCCTAAAATATGTGTTTACAAAGATTTTTCTCCCACTCTATAGGTCCGCTCTGCAGTCTGCTGAGTTTTTCCTTTGCTCAGTAGAAACTTTTTATTTTGATGTAATCTCATTTGCTTATTTTTCCTTTTGCTTTTTGTGATAGAGATACTTTCCCAAAAGTCCTTCTCTACTTCAATGTCTTCAAGTGTTCCTCTCTCTCTTTTCTAGTAATGGTTTCAGGTCTTAGATTTAAGGGTTTAGTTCATTTTCTTTTGAGGCAGAGTTTGTCTGTGTAGCTGTTGTTGTCCTGGAACTCACTCTGGGTAGATCAGGCTAGCCTTGAACTACCAGAGATTCCCTGCCTCTGCCTCCCAAGTGCTAGGATTAAAGATGTGTGCCATCACTGACAAGCTATTTCTTTTATGTTCTGAGAGATTACTCTAGTTTCTTTATTCTGCTTGTGGATACCCAGTTTTCCCAGTACCATTTGTTGAGCAGACTGTCCTTCCTACTATATAATGTAGATATGGTATTGTACTTCTAATCTCTCTAGTCTCTTCAGCTGATCTGTATGTGTTTTAATGCCAATAATGTCCTGTTTTGCTTTTTAAATCTATGTAATTTGTCTTATTTGTTTTTTGACACAGGGTGTAGTATAGCTCAAGCTGTCATTGAACTCTGTTTAGCTGGGAATGACCTTCAACTCCATCTTATGCCTGGGTATTACAAGCATGGATGACCAATGTTCAACTTTGTTTTTGTGATTTGGAGGCAAAGTCTAGCAATTATCCTGTGCTTACTTTAAACTCACTGTGTGGACCAGGTTGGTCTCGAATTTGCAGTCTTCCTGCCTCAGTCTCCCAAGTGCTAGGATTATAGATGTTTGCTGTCATATCAGGTCTCTGACATATCTTGAATTCAGTTATTGTGATGCCAGAACTGGCTATTTTCCTAAATAAGTCTTATCATCATGCTAGGGACTTAACTCTATGGCAGCATGTTGGGTACACACATGTGAGGCCCTGCGTTTGATTCCCAGTACTGAAAAAAAAAAACATGAAAATTCAAAACTATATTACCATTGTCATATCTAACAAATATAAGTAACCTTTAATATATTATATATTATAGTATTCATTCATACTTAGTTTCTCCTTAATCTCTTTTAAAAGGGATTTGTTCAAATTAGCATCCAAAATCAGGATACATATTATAGTTGGTTTTACATCTCATAAAAATGTTTTTTGTTCTTTTCTTTGGTTGGTTGGTTTTGGTTTTTCTGAGATGAGGTTTCTCTGTTTAATAGTCCTGGCTGTCCTGGACTCTGTTTCTAGACCAGGCTGGCCTTAAACTCACAGAGATCTGCCTGCCTCTGCTTCCTGAGTGCTGGGCATACAGACATGCTTTAAATAATTTTATGTTGAGCTGTAATTCATATACTATCTGATTCACTGACTGAAAGTGTACAATTTAGATTTTAATATACTTACAAGTTGTATATTCTTAAGTGTGTTCTAATCTAGCCTAGTTTTGTCTCCCAATAATCCTTTTATTGTTGTGTATCATTAATTTTTGAAAGGCTGGGATAGGTAGTATATAAAATATCCTACTTCCTGGACTTGCCTTATTGCTTTCTTTTTATCTGTACCACCAAGATTTCAACAAGATTTTTAGTTCCAGTTCCCTGTTCCTTTTTATTTATTCTTCTGTTACTTCATAAACACACACACACACACACACACACACACACACACAAAATGTAGTTTGATCAGATTTACCTCTTATTCCTCTCCTATTCTTTCGCCTAGTCTCTTAGTCTTCTTCTCACTCCTGCTAAATCCCTTTTCCCCAACAAGTCCCTTTCCTACTTTTTAGTGGTCTGCTGAGTTTAATTAGGGTTGCTTACATGAGCATGGAGGAATGTTATTTACTGGAACATGGGCAGGTTATCAGAAAGTACTCGACTAAAGAAAATGACAGGTTCCCTGAGGCAATTCTCTGGGAGGGGCGAAACTTCATGAGCCTCTCCCCATCCATGATGAAATGTTGATGGCTTCCTGTTAGTGCAGGTAACCACAGTTGCTGTGAGTTCATAAACGTAAACTGTCATATCATGTGCAGAAGATTCATAGCATTCTTCCCCATCTTCATGCTCTTATATTTGTATCCTCATAGTTCTCTGAGTCTGGAATGGCTGATAGAGATACCTCATTTAGCAATGAGCACTCAGCAGTCACTTTTTCTCAACACTTTGACTTGTTATGAGTCTCTCTATTAACCTCTGGCCACTACGCAAAGAAGCTTGTCTCTGTAAGGCTAAGAGGAGCATTCATCTATCCTGTTAGTTCTTTAAATGGTTTAGGCTCATCTTTTTTGTTATTCGAGACAGGGTTTCTCTGTGTAACCATGGTTATCCTGGACTTGCTTTGTAGACCAGGCTGGCCTCAAACTCACAGCGATTCACCTGCCTCTGCCTCCCTGAGTGCTGGGATTACAGCCGTGTGCCACCACTACCAGTTTAAGCTCATCTTAATACCTTTCCTTCCCAACGCCTGGAGTCAGCCATTTGTCCACAGAATCCTGAGGCCCCTTTTAATGGGAACTGATGATATCTGGCTCTGAAACATAGGCACTGGACTATATTGGTAGTAATATTTTGTCACTGTTTCTATGCCTCAGTGTGTAGATGTAGGATACATGTTTAACATGTAGGATACATGTTAAACAAACCAAAACCTCAGGAGTTTAAATGGACGTTTCTGTGTGAAATTTATCTATGCAGGCTTTATGTTTTTCACTCTTAACAGCGAGTACTTGGGTTCCAGCAACAGTTACTTGTCCAAGGGTTACAAACTGAGAACTGTTCAGTTGGATATGGGGATGGCTGCTGTATTGTTTGCGCAGGACAGTCTGGTGATGTAATGGCGAATGTATTTAAAACTCAATTTAGGGGTCAGTAATGAAATTGTTTTCCTGTTATATAGAAGGCTTGTTTGGAAAAGCAAGTTAAGAATGAAAACTGCCTTAAGTTGTGTGTGGTGGCACATGTTTTTTATAATCCTAACACTTGGAAGGTTGACACAGGCAGATTGTTAGTTTATGGCCAACTTGGGTTAAGTGAGACCTGTTGTTTTTAACAAAATCTCAGTTGTTCGATTTTACCAACTCAGGAACCAGATGCTGAGGGGAAAGCCTGCTAGCTCAGAGAGACAGAGAAAACAGCCAGCTGACCTTTCTCTTCACCCAATGTCCCGGAAATAATGCCTTCTCTCCTATGCTGTCTTACAAAACCTCCTTCAAACTCAGTGTTCACCCTTCTTCTTCCCTCTTTCTCTATAATATGTTTACTTCCTGTCAACTGGTTGTTTGCTCTGCATCAAGCAGAAAGCTCTTGGCTTAAAGGTGTGTGCAAAGGCTGAGCCACACCACAACTAAAAACAGGTTTTTAGAGTAAATAACACAATCTAACACAATCCCCTAATAGGTTCATTTTACCTCCTGTGCCTAGTAGATAGCCTAATACTCATTTGCAAAACTGAAGCAATTGCTTCAGGTTTCTCTCCCAGATGATACATTTCAACTTTCCATTTCAGTTCTTTTGTTTCTTGTTTTTTTAAGTTATTTATTTATTTATTTATTCAGTTTACATCATGATCACAGCCCTCCTCCTCTCCTCCCAGTCCCATTGCAACACTCCGTCTCCCCACTCTGCCCTTCCCTTATCTGGCTTCAAAATACATGTGACCAAGGCACATCAAGTCGCAGCAGGATTAAGTATATCCTCTCACACTGAGGCCAGTCAAGGCATACTAGCTAAAGGAATGGGATCCAAAAGCAGGCAGCAGAGGCATAGACAGCCCCTTGCTCCCATTGTTAGGGGACCCACATGAAGAGCAAGCTTCAAATCTGCTGCATATGTGTAGCAGCCCTAGGTCCAGCACATGCATGCTCTTTGGTTGGTTGTTCAGTCACTGTGAGTCCCTATGGGCCCTGGCCAGTTGTAGATCTTCTTGTGGTTTCCTTGACCGCTCTGGCTCCCCTCAATCTCACTCTTCCCTAAGGCCACCTGAGCTCCGCCTGTTGTTTGACTGTAAGGTCTTTGCATCTGTTTCTATCAGCTGCTGTGTGAAGCCTCTCAGAAGACAGTTATGCTAGGCTCCTGTCTGCAAACATAGCAGAGTGTCATTAATAGTGTCATGGGTTGCCTCTCTCCCATGGGGTGTGTCTCAAGTTGGGCCAGTCATTGGTTGGCCATTCCCTCAATCTCTGTTCCATCTTTTGTTTCTTTAGAGCAGCAGTTCTCCACCTGTGGGTCGAGACACCCATAGGGGTTGCATATCAGATATCCTGCGTATCTGTAGATACTTACATTATAATTCCTAACAGTAGCAAAATCATAGTTATGAAGTCTCAGGGAAATAATTTTATGTTTGGGGCTCACCACAACATGAGGAACTGTACTTTTTTAGTTTATTTATTATTTATATAGTTCTCTGCCTTCATGTATGCATACACACCAAAAGAGAGCACCAGATCTCATTATAGATGGTTATGATCCACCATGTGGTTGCTGGGAATTGAACTCAGGACCTTTGGAAGAGCAGACAGTGATCTTAACCACTGAGCCATCTCTCCAGCCCAAGGAACTGTAGTAAAGGGTCTCAGCATTAGGCATGTTGAGGACTACTGCTTTAAAGACTTTTAAAATTGTATTTATTTTTTGGTAGGAGTCAATTCTCTCCTTCCACCATGTGGATCTGTGGAATAAAACTCAGGTCATCAGACATGTCAGCAAGTTCCTTTATGAGCTGAGTGACATTTTTGGTCCTCTACAATTTTTTTGTGTGTTACATAATATCTTGGTTACTTTTCCCGTTGCTGTGTTAAGATGCCCTGACAAAAGAATTTATGGGAGAAAGTATTTCTTGTAGCTCACAGGTCAAGATAGAGAAGTCAAGGCAGCAGGACCTTAAAGCAGTTGGTTAAGTTGCACCCACAATCAGGAAGCAGATAACAGTGACTGAATGCTAGTGTTCAGCTCACCTTTTCTATTTCTTATATTCCTGGATCCCAGCCAGAAAATGTTGCCACCCAGTGTGGGCTGGTCTTCTCACCTCAATTAGTGTAATCAAGGTAGTCTTCCATAGGCATGCCTGCTCTTGCACATCCATCCAGAAGCCTATCTTCCATAATACCAGATCCTGTCAGATTGACAGCACTCACCATCACAGCATGCATTCATTGTACACAGTGATGCATTGTATAAAGACAGTTTTGTACAAATGTATTATAGACTTGGATAATATTGACCCAGCCATCTTTTTTCTTCTCCTCTATTTCTATGCATTTCCACAGTTAGCATCATTTCTAATTCATATCATATACAACATTTATGCATGTTTCTATGTATATATGTGTGTGTGTATGTGTGTGTATATATATAATTTTGTGTTTTAGTTTGAAATCTAATATTCACAAATGATATGTATATTGGGTTCTTTTACTACAGTGAAGAACTCCCTTTTCTTTGTTTTTTTAATTTCTGAGAAATTCATTTTTTTTATTTTGAAGAATTCTTATTCTTTTATTCACTTTTACTGATTCATTATATTTATTATTTGTTCTGTTTTTGAGGGATTTTGAAAGGTGCAGTGAATCCTCATAATCCTTTTACCAAAATTTCCTGGTCAGTCAACATGATACTAAACTTATCTTCCACTCTTACCCTCTGTAAATTATACGCATGGAGTGTTTTTCCCCAAATCATTTAAATGTAGGTTTTTGTTGGCTTTATACCTGTCAGTTTTAGTGTATGTGTCTTAAAGGTAATCCTCCTACATAATTCCAGTGCCTTTATATTACAATGTTCCCAAGATATTTAACAGTATATTACCTATTAACATATATTATCTGATATATGATCCATGTTTGGATTTCACCAGATGTCCCTAAAATATCCTTGTGAAATCGTGCCTCAGGTTCAGGATCCAGTAAGGAAGGTTCTCAACCTTCCTTATGCTTCCATACTTTAATACAGTTCCTCATGTTGTGGTCACCCCAACCATAAAACTATTTCATTGCTACTTTATAACTGTAATTCTGCTACTGTTGTGTATTATAATGTAAAATAGCTGATATGCAACTCCTGTGTTGGTCATGACCCACATGCTGAGAACTGCTGCCTAAAGGGTCCTGTGTGTTTGTTTAGCAGAAATGCCTCTACTGTTTTTGGTCTTTGCAGACATTGAGAGTTTTGTAGAGTCCAAGTCAGTTGTCTTGCAAAATGTTCTAAACTCGTCTTTGTGTTCTCATGAGTATAATCAGGTTTAAATTTGTAGCAAGTGCTGGGCAGTGGTGGCACATGCCTTTAATTCCAGCACTCAGGAAGGCAGAGGCAGGCAGACCACTGTAAGTTCAAGGCCAGCCTGGTCTACAAAGCGAGTCCAGAACAGACATGGCTACATAGAGAAACCCTGTCTTGAAAAAAATAATTGTAGCAAGTAACTGTATCCTGTTTTCTTTGTACCTTTTTGAGACATGGCCCTATGGAGGACAGGCTGGCCTTAACCCATTATGATGATGACCTTGGCTAGACTCCTAATCCTTCTTCCCCTGTCTCTCATGTGCTAGGATCGCAGGTATACGCCTCTATGTCCAACTAAAGTATTTTTTATAATATGCACTTTCTAGTGTATAGACAGGTCTGTAAAGAGAAAACTAACTAATTAATTATTCCAGTGTCCTTGTGTGAGGCTCTCCGTACCCATTACCTAATACAGATGTCAAAATAAGACCTTTTCATGTTGTTAGTGCTGGCCACTAGGGCCTTACATATGCCGGGCCCAGCACTCAACCATTGAGTCATAGCCTGATGAAGGTCTTAAAACGGAAGTCAGTTATTCATCTTAAATTGTTATTAGATAGTGGTATATACTGTGGAAGGGGTTGTTTTGTTTTCTTTTTAAGGCTTATTTTTTTGACAGGTTGGCCTTAAACTTGACATCCTCCTGTTTCAACATCCCTAATTGTTGCCATTACAGAACTGAGCCATCAAAGCCCACTCTTTAAACTAAAATTTTCTGTTTTCTTTAGGCCGGCATTTGTAAATCCGCTCATTCCTGAAAATGAAGAAGAAGAAGAGCTCTTTAGACAAGGAGAATGTATGTCAATTTGTTTATAGTAAAATTAAAAATTTAAAGTATGTTAATTTTACTATATATCTTTATATATGTAATATCTACTATTTATATATTTATTTAGATTTTTTTTTCATATTTGAACATTATATGGATTCTTTACAACAGTCAAATGTCTTACTCATGCCAGGAATTTTTTGATAGTAAAAAATGTATATTTTGTCCCATAGAGTTTGTGCTTTGAACAGTTTTATTGATGAGACAATATTACATGAAGCAATTTGTCTTTTCCTTTTTTTTGGTTTGGTTTGGTTTGGGGTATTTGGGTGTTTTGAGACATGGTTTCTCTGTGTAACCTTGGCTGTCCTGGGCTCACTTTATAGGCCAGGCTGGCCTCTAACTTAACGGAGATCCCCCTGTCTCTGCATCCCTGAGTGCTGGGATTACAGGCGTGTGCCACCAAGTCCAACATCTTTTTATTTCTTATTGCTTGAGAGAATTTCATACATACATATAATGTGTTTTGATTAAATCCTCTCACCTCCCCCCTAATTTCTTTCTCTCCCTACCCATTGCTCACTTTTCTCTCCAAACTTCATGTACTCTATTTTTTTTAAACTCACTTAGTCCACTTAGAGCTGCCAGTATGTGCTTGGGTTTAGGGCCATTTACTGGAACACACGTAGCTATTTTTAATAAAATTAAAGTGTATTTTAGTGCTAGTCAGGTCAGGGCTCTAGATCAGGATGATAACCAGTATTCTCATACTAAACTGATATAATTTCCACTTGAAAGAAAATATTCAGTCTGGAGAGATGGCCTAGCAGCTCATCCAGCAGACCCGGTTTCAATTCCCAGCACCTACATGGCAGTTCACAACTGTCTGTAACTCCAGTTCCAGGGGAACCTGATACCCTCATACAGACATACATGTAAGCAAAAGACCAGTGCACATAAAATAAAAATAAATTAAGTCATTAAAAAAAAGTCTCTGAGTAGAGATGATACATGTCTTTGATCCTGGCACTTGGAAGGCAGAGACAGGGGTCTAAGTTTGAGGCCAGCCTGGTCTGCAGAAGTGAGTTCCAGGATGGCCAGGGCTACACAGAGAAGCCCTGTCTCAAAAAAAAAAATCATAAATAAATAAATAAGTATCTTTAAAAATTACTCACTGGAAAAACTTGTTTTTCATTTTTTTGTATTTTTGCTTTTGTTTGTTTGTTAGTTTTTTATGGTGCTGGGTTTGGAATCCAGGGCCTTGTACATATGAGGAAAGCAGTTTACTGTGTCACTGTGTCCCTGCTCCATTGCTGGAAATTTTCTGTGCTCTCTGCAGCCTTCCCTTGAATAAATGTATAAATTATTCTGGTGGGATTTTGAAACTTAGAAATACTTTGTAGGCTGCAAGGCACCCTAGGTGCTGTGGGGTGACTGTCCTGATCATACTTCTTCATTCTTGTACACTTCAGTGAACAAAAGCCGGAGGATTGCCTGGAGCTCCGCCTCATTACTGAAAGTGGCTCCCAGTCCTGAGGAGAGGAATACCATACATGAACTGTTTCTTAGCACACTGGATCCAAAGTAAGTTAAGATGGTGAGACTCCAAGTTGAGGATGTATTTGAGTCTTCTCCAGAGCCTTACTTGCATGGAGAGCTTTTATAGCCTCTTTCTTCTCAACATGGAAAACATGCCAGTAACAGCGTTTAATTCATCTTCACTTACATAGGACGATAAGTTTTCAGAGTCGAGTTTTGCCTGCTAAGTCAGTGTGGATGGAGGATACAAAACTCAAGAGCTTGGATATATGTCACCCTCAGGTACTAGAACATTGTGAGCAATCTTCTGAATTTGCTGGATTACACTCATTATAATTATCTAAAATTTGACCAACCTTTACTATGCTATTTTAATTTCTTTATAAGGGTAACAACAATGTTGATTTATTATTACTCATTTATGTTTAATAGGAGCGGAACATTTTCAATCGGATCTTTGGTGGTTTTCTTATGAGAAAAGCATATGAACTTGGATGGACCACTGCTTGTAGCTTTGGGTGAGTTCTGGGAAGCAACTTATTTCAAGGAAACATTTTAATCCAGTCTGGGTATGAACTACACTCTAGGATTATGCTTTTTAAAAGATTTATGTGGACAGGGGGCAGGGGTGAGGAGGTGGTGGTGGTAGATTATCATACTATTGGCAAATGTAAAAGATGATACTATGATATTACAGGTCCAAAATTACTGTTTCTTTTCCCTTTTACATATTGCTGTATTTTTTTCAGTAGGTTTTTAATTAATAGGCTAACAAAGTCAGAGAAACAGTATTCTGAAATCAAAGTCAAATCTCTCTGATAGTGATTTTTTTTCTTTTTATTATTAGTTACATTTTATTAACTCTGTATCCTAGCTGTATCCCGCTCCCTCATTCCCTCCCAACCCCACCCTCTCTCCCTCATCTCCTCCCTGCCCCTTTCCAAGTCCACTGACTGGGGAGGACCTCCTCCCCTTTCATCTGACCCTGTTTTATCAGGTTATCTTCAGGACTGGCTGCAAAGTCCTCCTCTGTGGCCTAGCAGTACTCCTCCTCCCTTGAGGGGTGGGGAGGTCAAAGAGCCTACCATTGAGTTCCTGTCAGAAATAGTCCCTGTTCTCCTTATGGTTACTGAGCTACATGGGTGCTGAGAACCGAACTCTTATATTTATGGTTGTGAGCCTAGACTTTAACAGCTGAGCCATCTCTCCAGTCCTTATAATGATTTTTATGTAAAACTTTTATTATATATTCCTAGGTAATTTCTTACCTAAAAACAGCGTAATTAGAGCCTATCCAGTCCCACAATATTGCTTTAATGAGTACCACTCTTATAGTAGCTGCATTTGACAATTTTCCCTTTCTTTACATTTATTTTTTGACTGTTATTTCGCATCAGTGAATTGTTAAGGGAAACCTTTGAGACTTGAATTTTGCAATTCATTACAACTTTGGCCTTCCTCCAATAGTGGTTCCCGGCCATTTGTGGTAACAGTAGATGATATCATGTTTCAGAAACCCGTTGAAGTTGGATCATTGCTCTTTCTTTCTTCACAGGTAGGTGTGTCATGGGAGGTGAAAAGTATTTTTGTCATTTGGGTTTAGAAAAAAACGTTTTTACAGTCTTTGTTTCTCTTATGACTGGTTTCCTTCCCCCTTCCTAAAACAACTGACTAACTCTTGTGTCTCTTTGTTAAGGTCTGCTTCACTCAGAACAATTATATTCAAGTCAGAGTACATAGTGAAGTAGCCTCTCTTCAGACTAATGAGCACATGACCACCAATATCTTTCATTTTACATTCATGTCGGAAAAAGAAGTACCCTCGGTTTTCCCCAAAACATACGGAGGTAAGCTGTGATGATTACTTCTTCCTAATGAGAGGAAGAAATTCTGAAGAGAAATGTTTGCTCCTTCCCGCCACGCCTACCATGGTATGGGAATGAACCGAGGGCTTTTGGTTGGGCACGTATTCTGCCATTGAGCTATATTCCCAGCCCTCTTTTAAATTATTCTTGAAACCAGGGAGTCATATGAGCTAGACACGTGATTTACCACGGAGGTCTATTCCTAATCCTCTTCTTTTAAATTATCCTTAGCAGTGTCTCCAAGCCTGATAGCTCGGGAGCATGTCTTTGGGAGATTCTAGTTTTAAAGCTCTGTAGCTCTGAAGGCCCCCAGAGAAGCTGTTGCTGGTTTGCACAGCTGCTGTAAACAGAGCTGGTGTGAACTGCAAGCACTGATGATGGAAGACTAGTGCAGCCAACTAAAAGGGATGGAGTCAGGGTCTGCTCTCTTCGAATAGTTGTTTAGGTCCAGCCCCAAACTGCATCCCTGTTGTTGGTTTTGCACTTGCAGTGTTGTCCTAGTATTCCCAAATAGTCATTCATCTGTATGACTGTTCAAAGTGCTGCAAATTTCTCCAGAGATGCTTTTCTTGTGTTTCAGAGTCCATGTTATATTTAGATGGACAGCGCCATTTCAAGTCTATGAGTGTCCCACTGATCTTGAAAAAGGACTACCCTGTGGAGCCCTAGGAAGATCTCACTTGTTGCAAACCAGCACTCCCTGCATGGTGGCATTGTGCCTAATAAAGGCATGCTGGAAAGTATTGATGTTTGCATTGCTTTTCACCCTCCATAGACGAGACTATATTTAGCTTTTAGAAGGATCACAAAAGCAGAGTGAGGGGCTGAATGGAGCTGAGAGTCGGAAAAAAATGATTAAACAGCAAAAATTTTTATAATGATGTGAATTGTGACCCTACCATGTTGCTTCTGACCCTTGTCTGCTAAAACTTTTAGCCAAACGTCTTTTTATACAGTTGAGCGTGTTCTTTGGAGTGATATTCTTTTTAAACCTGACTGACATCCTTATGATGTCTAAAATGCTAACAATTCTATATGATTGGTTTCTTTGTTTGTTTGTTTTGCTTCTCTTCCCAAGGTGTTAATGTTGATGGAGGGTAGATAGATGGAAGGGAGATAAAGGAATTCATGAAAGTCTGTCTGTGGTATCTGTAAAGATTTATGGGAAAGTTTAAATCTGAAAATATCGTGAAGTGTTCAGGGATGAGCTTGATGAGAAAACTCAGAACCATTTGTTGCTTCTTGCATTTACTAGATATACTATGCTTTGAGCTGGGCAGGATATATCTTGGTGGAAAAAACAGTAACTTCTCATGCTTCTGAAGCATTTACATGTAGGCAGGCATTTGGCCTGTATGAGATCATATTTCTTCCAGGAATCAGAGAGGCGGGATATGTAACTCCCCATAGGGTCAGCCACTCAGGAAATTGAAGCATATGGAGGTTAAGTGCCTTGGTCAAGGTCCAGCAGTTCAGAAGTGGACTGCTGGCACTTTGAGTACAGGGTATTCTTGAGAAGTATTGCATGCTACATTCAAGAAATGTAGCAGGAGGTTTTACACCCACTGGGATCTCCAAGGGAAGCATTCCCTTTCTTTTTTGCTTTCCTTGCCCCTACCCACCACCCCCTGTTCTTCCTTCTCCTCACCTCTTATTATTTTCTTCTTCTCCTCACCAAATTTCTTTTTTCTTTTTTCCTTTTTGGTGTTATAGGTTAAACCCAGAAACTTGCATGTGTTCTACCACAGTGTTACACTCTAGCCACCAGTGCCACGAATTTGCACTCAAGAAAGTTTATTACATGATGGGAGGGGAATCTGATCCAATTTAGAAAAGCAGGGAGCAAATTAGAAGCTACAATAGAAGATGAAAGAAATTTCTGGCAGTGCCCTTCAGTAAGGCTTCTAGATTAATAAAATCAAACACAGCTCAGCCTTGGAATGAGCTGGGATTCTTTAAAACTCATTCATATAATATTCATTAAAATCATAGTCACTATAAAATATCTGGCATGAATAGTCATGGGGACAAACAGCTTACTCTGAAGTATGCAGTTTAATTGAATGGGATCAAGTCTTATTACTACGTGGTGATTCACCTGGCCATTTGGTCCTGTGCTTCGTAGATCTGTGTATGACATGGGTACCTATAGCTAGATGGCTAAATGGTCCCCATTTAAGAGATTGACTATATATCTTTTTGTATGCATGACTAACCATTTGTGGGTGTACACTGAAGCTTTTTCTGGAATTAATTTATTTTTCTATTCTAAGCACAGTGTTGTAAGAAATATCCTAAACACCTAAAACATTTGGTCCCTAAATTCTTTCCTCAGGAAAAATGGGAAGAAGTAAGCTCCCTAGGCCAAACAGTGTGCAAACAGTGAAGATAGAGAATTCCACAACAGCCAAGCACACTTAGTTATGCGTCCATAGTTACTCCAGACTTTGTCTGCTTTTTGTCTTTTGTTTTAAAAATGTCTTTGTCATTCAATAGATAAAATGACATTTTTTTAACTGTCTTTCTTTGAATCCTGCTGAGATTAAAAATAAATAGCATCTTTGTTTCTAATTAAACATTCCAAATGATTTTGGGTGTCAGAAAATTTTTTTAGCATTTACCAATACAAGTATTGAGTTCTGTGCTGCATCTGTATTGCTTGCCTGAAATGTTCAACTTCAAGCATAGAAAATAAAGTTGGTTTTATTTTAATACAAGTTTTTAAGTAGATGAGATTAAAGCATACTTTTTTCATAGTCTATTTTTATTTTCTTATTTTTATTCATTTTATCCTGGTCATAGCCCCCTCCTGCCTCTCCTCCCAATCCTACCTTTCCTCCCTGTTTCCCTTTCCCCCTACACTCAAGAGAATGGGAGCTCCCACACACCCCCACCATCACCAGCATGTCAAGTCGCATCAGGACTAAGTGCATACTCTTCCCCTGTGGTCTGGCCAGGTAGCCCAGCCAGGGGAAAGTGATAAAAAAGCAGGCAACAGAGTCCATGTCAGGGTCAGCCCCCATTCCATTCCCCTTACTAAGGAACCCATATGAGGACCGAGCTGCCCAACAGCTACATCTGTGTAGGAGTCTTACCTCTCGTCTCGACCATGCATGGTCCTTGGTTGGTGCTTTAGTCTCCACGGGACCCTCTGGATCCTGGTTATGTGGCTCTGTTGGTCTTCTTGTAGAGTTCCCCTCTGAGTCCTTTATCCTTCCCTCCCCCACTCTTCCACAGAACTCCCTGCACTCCACCCAATATTTAGTTGTGGGTCCCTGCATCTGTTTCCATCAGGGGCTGGGTGAAGCCACTCAGAGGACAGCTATGCTAGCACAGCAAAGTGTTGTTAATCACTGTCAGGGGTTGGCTGTCTCCCATGGGGTGAGTCTCAGGTTGGGCCAGTCATTGGTTAGACATTCCTTCAATCTCTACTCTATCTTTATCCCTGCACACCTTGTAAATTTGGGGTTGAACTTTTTGTGGGTGGGTTGGTGTTCCCCTCTCTACACTACAAGTTATGTCTAGTTAGAGGGTGGCCTCTTGAGTCTCCATGACCCCCTAGGAGTCTCAGCCAGAGTCACCCTAATATCTTCCCAGGAACCTACCCTGTCATTGGTCTCTGGCTTGTCACAGGAGTCCTCGTCCAAGGTCTCTTTGCGAGCCCTCTGTCTTCCCACCTCCACTCTTCCAAGGTCTGATATTGACCCTCATTTCTTTCTGGGCTCCTACCCTGTTCCATCTCTTCAAGCCCTTCCTCTGTCTATTCTATTTCTACTTCTGAGTGGGAAGTGGGAGTTAAGTATGTTCTCTTGGGTCCTCCTTTTTACTTCTTTGGGTTTGTAAGTTGTAGTGTGATTATCCTGTACTACATGGCTAAAATCCACTTATAAGTCAGTATATACCATGTGTGTCTTTCTGATTAAAGCGTACTTTAAAAGACAGATTATTTCTAGATTATGAATGTTTTGTTTCTCTTCCTTAAATAATTGAGAGCTGGGAGAAGCAGTGGTGCAAACCTTTAATTCCAGCATTCAGAGACGGAGGCAGGCAGATCTATGTGAGTTCAATACCATCCTGGTATTGAAACAGGGACGCCTGTCCAGGACAGCCATGGTTACACAGAAAAACTCTTTCTCAAAAAACTAAAAAAAAAAAAAAAAAAAAAAGAAATAATTGAGGGAGCTGAGGATGTAGCTCAGTTGGTAGAGCATGCATGAAGCCCTGTGTAACCTGGGTATGGTGGTATACACCTGTAACCCTCCATCCTTGTGACAGAAGCAGGAGGACCAAGTTTAAAGTCAACCTTGGCATGGTAGCACATGCCTTTAATCCTAGCACTCAGGAGGCAGAGAGGCAGGTGGATCCCTGAGTTTGAGGCCGGTCTAGTCTATATAGGGATTTCCAGGACACCTGGGGCTACATAGTGAGACTGTCCAACAACAATAATGATGATGATGATGAAGTTATCCTCATCTACATAGTAATTTGCAAGGACAGTCTGGGGTGAAACCTTGTCTCAAAGAAATAGATGAGGACATTTTTATTTATTAATTTTTATTCCTTTAATTTTTATATTCTTAACATGTGTACAGCTTTAGTTTTCACTGAGAAATTTAGAATTTTTTTGTATTCTACCAAAGCGAAAAGGTTGGTAGTGCATTCCAATCACTGGCACAGATATTTTTATTAGTCTAACAAATTCACATATGGTAGAAAAAGCAAAGATTAATAGAGAAAAATATATCTTAAAATGAACTTTAGGGAGACATCTTCACAAACAAAAATATAAATCCTAAATATATCACGATATAGCCTTTTTAAATTTTAGTTTTTGTCTAGTCTAAAAAGATTTAATTACATACGTTTTATTTTGAGAGGCTCCAAAAATGTCTACTACTAATACTGCTCTTAGAAACAATATTGATGTGATGAGAAGAGATATTTGTCTTTTAGAAAAATGTTAGTTTCCAATCAGTACTACATTATCATCACAATCATTGCTCAAAGGATATTTTTTAATGAGAAAACGCAAATCAAATGTAAAATTGGGAGCTGGGCGCAGTGGTGAACATCTGTAATCCCAGCACTGGGTGAGGCAGAGGCAGGCAGATCTGTGAGTTCAAGGACACCCTGGTCCATACCAGCCTGATCTACAAATTAAGTCCAGGACAGCCGGGCTACACAGAGAAACACTGTCTCTAAAAACAAAAACTGAAATTGGTACCAGAGGGCTGGAATATACTTTGTGGGGCAGTGCATGCCCAATATCTGCATGGTCCTAGGTGCTATCCCCAGCTATGCAAAAAAATTAAATATATCCAGTAAAATTGATACAGATAACATTAAGTATATGAAGATTAACAATCATCACAAATTTTGGAGAGCACATTGAAATAATCATTGAGAAACATAGGGTAGATTAACCATAGGACATAAAAGACAAACACTACATACACAAATCCTAGCTTCTAAGTTTTATCTGTATAAATTCATGTGAGAGTGGGTGTGTGTAGAGGCCTGGAAACTAGAAATGGCCCCCTTTAGAGGAAGGGAAATGAAGCTTTAAGGTAGGGAGGGCAATAGAACACTAGATATGAAAATGGAAGGGGGATTATTGAGGGTGGATTTAAGTGTGTGTGTGTTTGGGGGAAATGGAGGAGAGGAGGTGATGGAGGAGGAGTCAGGGAGATGATGGAGAAGAGTGGTTGAGAGTGGGGTCAACCAAAGCTATGCATGAAGATATCCAAAGGAAACCTACAATGTTATAAGCTAATTAAAACTTTTAGTTAAAACTAATTAAAATGTTAAATGAAAGGCAAAAAGGATGTGACTCTTAGAAATGTTGCAACTATCTGCTAAAAGTTTATATTAATGACATAAAACCAAACCAATAGACAGAAAGGTGTCTTCTGGCAGCTTCTGGCAGTCTCCATCAATTGCTGAAGATCTAAGTGTTCCCTGGAGAGTTGTTACCATCAGGCTCTTGTTGACAGGTGGAGGCTGGAATCTAATGTCTGTTGGCTTCTTCAGTGTTTTCCATCTGGGCCCCCATTTCCTTCAGTCACCTCCCACAGAGCAATCTCTGGATACTTCACTAGCTCACAACTATCATACTTATTTTATTCTTTGTTTTTATTTTATTCTTTGTTTTGGTACTAGGATACAAATCCGGGGTCTTACACCGTATAGTCACCTATGCTACTTCTGCACTAAATTCCCAACTCCTGTTTTTAAAACTTTGAGACAGGGCCTTGCCATGGAGCCCGGGCTGGCCTTGAACTTGTGGTTCTCCTGTCGAAATCTCCTAGATGCTGGGATTATAGGCTTGTGCCACCAAACCCAGCCCCTAAATATCTTACTATTTGTCTCAATACATACAAAAAGTAGTATCAACAGAAGGGATGCTATGTGGAAATAATGTAATTATTTGAAATTCCTTAACCATAAAATATTTTATGGTTATTCTCTTGGAGTAAACTCCTATATTCTTATCCGTTTCTTTTTCACCATTTTATTTTTGTTTTCCAGACCAGCAACTGGAACTCAGAGCACTTTAGTACTAACTTATACCTCTAGCCCTTTCATTCCATATTAAGTTTGTTCTTTTATTTGGTCTATTTTGTCTGAGATGGGCTCTCCTATAGCCCTCTGAAACCTACTATGTAAATAAGGCTGGCCTCAAACTTAACAGTTATCTCCCTGCCTCTTTATTCCACACAAAACAACCAATCAACCCAGCAAACAAAAAACCTTCCAAAAAGCTTGTTTAACTTGCAAGCGATTCGTGGGTTGGGGATACAAAACCTCAAAAGGTCTAGCAATCCCAAGGCATTTTATATCTATAAGAACTATCAAACTTGAAAGAAAGGGGAGATGAAAGACCTGGAGGGGACAGGAGTTCCACAAGGAGAGCAACAGAACCAAAAATTCTGGGCACAGGTGTCTTTTCTGAGAATGATACTCTAACCAAGGACCGTGCATATAGCCTAGAACACATGCACAGATGTAGCCCATGGCAGCTCAGTCTCCAAGTGGCTAACAGGAACTGTCTTTGGCATGAACTCAGTGTGTGGCTCTTTGATCACCTCCCCCTGAGAGGGGAGCAGCCTTACCAGGTGACATAGGAAGACAATGCAGCCAGTCTTGATGAGACCTGATAGGCTAGGGTCAGATGGAAGGAGAGGAAGACCTCCCCTATCAGTGGACTGAGGTAGGGGTATGGGGGAAGATTGAGAGAGGGTGGGATTGGTAGGGGACTAGGGATACAATGTGTATAATAATAAATAAAAATAAATAAATAGGAAAAAAATAAAGAACTATCAAACTTAACACCCCTACTAACAATAGCACATCTATTAATAGCATGGATGCTAGGCACCCTTGAGTATCACTTAAGTTTTACAGAACCACATTTATATTCTCTATAATCATAAATAAAAATAAATAGGAAAAAATTAAAAAAAAGAACTATCAAACTTAACACCCCTGCTAACAATAGCACATCTATTAATAGCATGGATGCTAGGCACCCTTGAGTATCACTTAAGTTTTACAGAACCACATTTATATTCTCTATAATCATAAATAAAAATAAATAGGAAAAAATATAAAAAAGAATTGTCAAACTTAACACCCCTGCTAACAATAGCACATCTATTAATAGCATAGATGCTAGGCACCCTTGAGTATCACTTTAAGTTTTACAGAACCACATTTATATTCTCTATAATCATAAATAAAAATAAATAGGAAAAAAATATAAAAAAGAACTATCAAACTTAACACCCCTGCTAGCAATAGCACATCTATTAATAGCATGGATGCTAGGCACCCTTGAGTATCACTTTAAGTTTTACAGAACCACATTTATATTCTCTGTAATCATAAATAAAAATAAATAGGAAAAAATATAAAAAAGAATTGTCAAACTTAACACCCCTGCTAACAATAGCACATCTATTAATAGCATAGATGCTAGGCACCCTTGAGTATCACTTTAAGTTTTACAGAACCACATTTATATTCTCTATAATCATAAATAAAAATAAATAGGAAAAAAATATAAAAAAGAACTATCAAACTTAACACCCCTGCTAGCAATAGCACATCTATTAATAGCATGGATGCTAGGCACCCTTGAGTATCACTTTAAGTTTTACAGAACCACATTTATATTCTCTGTAATCATAAATAAAAATAAATAGGAAAAAAATTAAAAAAAGAACTATCTAACTTAACACCCCTGCTAACAATAGCATAACTATTAATAGTATGGATGCTAGGCACCCTTGCTTTTCACTTTAAGTTTTACAGAACCACATTTATATTCTCATAAAGTCCATTAAAGATGAATGCAGCTTGTTGTAGTGATGCACACTTGTAAATACCATGCTCAGAAGACTAGCAGGAGGCTCTCAGGCGTCCCTGTTTCAAAAATAGCAAATCAAAAAAGACAGTGAAAGTGTGCCCATCAGATAACAATTTTAAATATTTACTAATACACTTAAAAATTCTATCACAGAAAAGAATGCACGTTTAGTTCAAAACATCCTACCCCTGCATAATTTTGTTTACCTCTCAAAACATTTGAAAACAAAAAATACTTTTCTGAGAATTACTTGGCAAGGGGCTGAAAATCTTATGTTTGTAATTCTCTCTAGTAAAGTATGTCATCTTGCTGCCATTAATATTAGCTAAATGCTTCAACTGCATCTTTTTAAAAGGTGGCAAATTTAATCATTTACGTTACCTTTCAGATGTTCTTATCTTTGGAATTGTCTTTTGCTGAGGTGTCTAGATGGAAGGCCTCGTACTGCGGTGGATATTTCCTTGGGTACACTTTCCTCCGCGTTTCCCTTTGTAGGTCTTCATCCCATGCTCTTTGAAGCTCCAGTGCGTATAGTCTGTCTTGTTCTTCTTGTTGATGCTTCTCAAAATACAGATTCTCCAAATCAATCAGCCTTTTGGTCATGAAGTCTTGCGGTTCCTCCTCGTCTGAGGAACCCTCAGGGGGCGTTTCGTAAGAAATGCCCGGCTCCCTGGCTGCCGCAGGTTCCTGATGCTTCCTCTTGGAAGTATGCTTTCTGCTCAGAGTGTGAGGTACTTCATCTTTTGCCTCAGCTGTGTGGTCTTCAGGTTCCTCTTTCACGCCTGACCCACTGTTCCCACTCTCTGTTTGGGCAGAGGAGTGAGCAGCGGCAGCCTCCGGTTCAATGTTCTTACACCGGGTATACCTGCTGTAGTTAGAGCAGCTAGGTTTGGGCGCCTCGTCTTCTGAGCTGCCCACGTTCCCATCACGGCCGAAAGGTCTCGATGTGCCTTGTTTTGGACTCACCGGACTTGACGAGAGAGTAGCTGCTGGAGTATCTTCTTCAGTTTTAATGTCTTGTCCTGTAGGGCTCATCCCATCCCCGTCGGTTCGCGCAGATGTTTTCTGGCCATCTTGCACAGCTCTGTGCTTCGATGCTGCCTCAGGCTGAGCCTGAAGAGAAGACTTTGAAACACCGTCACAGTGTTTCCGTTTGCACTTTCTTTTTCTTGGGGATGTGCCCGATTCACTTAGGCTGAGCTGTTTGGCCTCTTCCTCCTCCATTTGCCGTTGTTTCTCCAGTCTCAGCTTTTCTGCCTTTTTTCTTTCTTCCTCCATGTCCATGGCCAATAACTCTCTTATGTATTCCTCACTAGCTCTGTTCAGTCTTTCCTCAGTGGCCTGGCGCTCGGCCTCCATCCTCATCATCTCCTCTTCATATTCTTTCCTCAGTTCCCCAGGGTTGCTTAGTTTTCGGACAGGTGAATCATCTTTGAAGACCAGCGATGCCCTGTCTATGCATTCCTGCGGATACTGAGCTTGAATCCTCTCCCACAGTTCCTCATTGATAAAACTGTCCACGCAGATATCAAACGGAGCCCAAGAAGAGATCCAGCAGCGGCAGAAAGGGCAGGACAAATTTTCATTTTGCATAAGTGCCTCAAAGCAGAACCTGCACATCGTGTGGTTGCAAGGCAGAGTTACCGGCTCGATGAGGAATTCCATACAGATGAGACAGCGGCACTCGTCTAAAGACAAGGCCGGGCCTTTTGACGAAGCCATTTCAACGAGTTAAGAAGGTCCAAGTCACACCAGTACCGTGTCCTGAAGCTGCTCCGGATGATCCCTGGTCAGCGGCGATGGCGACGACAGCGACGGCAAAGGTGGCCTCGAAGGTGGCGGCGACGGCGGCAAAGGCGTCGGCTGTGGCGAGGAAAGTTAAGAAGGTCCAAGTCACACCAGTACCTTGTCCTGACGCTGCTCCGGACGATCCCTGGTCAGCGGCGACGACAGCGGCGGCGGCAAAGGCGGCCTCAAAGGTGGTGAGGACGCCAGCTGTGGCGAGGGAAGTTAAGAAGGCCCAAGTCACACCAGTACAGTGTCCTGACGCTGCTCCGGACGATCCCTGGTCGGCGGCGACAGCGGCGGCAAAGACGGCCTCGAAGGTGGCGGCGACGGTGGCAAAGGCGTCGGCTGCGGCGAGGGAAGTTAAGAAGGCCCAAGTCACACCAGTACCTTGTCCTGATGCTGCTCCGGACAATCCCTGGTCAGCGGCGACAGCAACGGTGGCAAAGGCGGCCTCGAAGGTGGTGAGGACGCCGGCTGCGGCGAGGGCGTCGGCCTGCCGATGGCGGCAACGACGACAGCGACGGCAGGAAGGTGACAGCGACGGCAGGAAGGTGACAGCGACGGCAGGAAGGTGACAGCGACGGCAGGAAGGTGACAGCGGCGATGGCCGTGACAGCGGCGACGGCAGTGACAGCGACGCGGGCGTTGCCGATGGCGTCGACAGCACTAATGGCGGCAGCGGCGACAGCGACAAGGCTGTGGGACTCGGAGAGCCCCTGTTTCCGCTCTGTGGTATCTGTCGATTTCCGGCTACGGTAGCCGTGTGGCTGCTTCAGGCGAAGGTTTTAGAAGTCCCTTGGCTTCGGTCAGCCGTGGGAGCTGTGACCAGCTAGCTAACCGTGGGAAAGCGTCCTGAGGAGGCTCGACAGTGGTTTTCTGTATCACACGAGGCAGGGATCTACTGACTCTGTAGTCCAACCAGCCTCCCCTGCGCCGGGATAACGGGCTGCCAGACGGAGGATCTAAGCTTTGGCTCAGACCTTTCCTAACTGAGCCGTCTCTGGGGATACTACTTTAAAAAAAGTGCTCTGTGCTAGATGGCAAGGAACTGGCCTCACTTAAAGCATCCATGTTTCTCCTGGGTGAATTCCTGTTAGCCGAGCTTCTTCATTCACAAGTCACGATGAGGACAACCCTGTCTTCTCTGAAAGCCCCCTCCCTGGGTGTATGTAAGGCGTGTTCGCTTGCGGAAGGTTGAGTGCTTAGCGGTAAACTCCTGTTTCATGCTCTGCAGTTACAGCTGCGCTTTCGGAGGTCCGCAGTTTGCAGTTTGATACCTAGCACCCCTGTGGCTGTTCACCACTGTAGAACTCCAGGAAATCTGGTGCCCTCTTCTGGTCTCCGTGGGCACTACTGCATGCACATGATGCATAGACATGCAACACATTCATACAAAACAATAAAATAATTTTAAAAACTCTGCTTCCCTTTCTAATATAAGTTCCTGTGAAACATATTTGAACACAGCTACATCTAAAAAAATCTGTCAGCATATTAAGCAAACTAGGAACTTCTGTAATTTTTAGGAAGGTTGAGACTAGATGCTGTTTTATAGCAAGAAAAACATTATCTAAGAAGTAAGTTGGTGTCTTCTTTTACTATAAGAATTATTAGTTTTGTTTCTTCTAAAATATAGTCTCTTTTAGTTGAAACATTATGATACATCATTATGAGTAAGAGAATAATATTTCAATACATGTATATAGTGTACAGTGATCATTCTTTTTGTTAGGAATATTAAAAAACCCTACTTTTGTACTTATTTCAGAATATGTGTGTCCTTAATAGCAGTTTAACTGTTGTGTTGTGGGACATGAGAGTTATTCTTCCTATTTCACTGACCATCCTTGCTGCAATCTCTTCTAAAGCTCTAGTAACTCATTTATAGAAACTTTTTTATTTGGGGATTCCTTAAAGCCTCTCTCTTCCAACTCCTCAATCCTAGGTAGTAGAGAGAAAGTTAGTGGGGAGAGGGGTTGCAGACTCCTTTACTTCTTCCAGATGTTTAGGGTCGATGGGGCTCTTTTGTGGCTATGCCAATCTGGCAACAGCAAAGGCAGCAAGTAGTCTCCTCCAAGCTGCTGTTCCACAAAGCATCTCTCTAGTGTCTCTCCTAACCACCACACCATCCATCTCTGGTCTCTTTAAACTGTTACTGCTTTCCTATTTCTGGGCTCTCATATTTATATCCCTCAGACTCCTAGACCACTCCCCTCTCTGGGCTGCATGAGGCAGGTCTTTACAAGCTGGCAAAGACCACACCCCCAGGAGACAATAGTCAGCTGAGGACAAACTAAAGCTCAAACTAAAATCTCACACTTGGGATTAAAACAAAAACATATTAACACAACATAACATTTCTTTTTTTTTCTTTTTTAATTTAACTTAATTTTATTAATTACACATTATTCACTTCGTATCCCCCATAACATGTCTTTTTAAAGAAACTAAAACTTCCATTGCAAGTAACCACTACACATTACCTGAATGAGATCAACTTTTCAACTTCTATATACAAATGAGAACACACAATATTTGTTTTTCTTGGGCCTGATTGTTATTGCTTAACACAATGTCCTCTGGTGGTATTGACGTGCAAAGAATATAATATTGTTCTTTTGTGACCAAATAATATTCCCATATATGATATATTTACCTTATCCATTTGTCTGGCTGTCGTGAATAATTCTGCAAGAAATATTCATAAGCAGTTGTCTCTTTCATTTCCTTTGGGCATATACCCGTTAGTGGGGTTGCCTGATCATATGGCAGATCTGTTTCTGTGTTTTTGAGGAACATCAGTATTTCTATACAGGCTGCACTACTTTCCATTCTAACTAACACAAATTCAGAATGACACTTTAGACATAGCTGACCTTTCCAACTTTGAAGGGCTGGCAGTTTTGAAAAAAGACAGTATAATCGATTGCTGTTGCTGCTGATATTTTATAAAACGTTAACTTAAAATAATAAACTTTACAAAAATCTGAATAATAATCTTTTAGCAATGTGATTCACTCATCTTATATATAAGAAGAGAAAGATGCAAAGAATTAGTTCCCGAGGATGGTAATGATTAGTTCATGATTCATTTTCTTCCATATTTAAAATATTGTATTCACATTTAAAAATGTTAGTCTGTGTGTGTGTTTGTACCACAGTCTGCATATGGAGATGACAGAGGACAGATAACTTGTGGGAGTCTTACCTTTCAGCATAAGAATCATGAAATCTTGGGGATTAAATTCAGATCATCAGGCTAGTACTCATACCCTTTACCTGCTGAGCCATCTTGCGGGTCCATTTTTTCTGTATTTGGATAACTTAAGTTTGTTATTATTTCTGCTTCAGGCCAATAGCTTAATGTTATTCTTTTTTTTTTTTTTTTTTTTGAAACAGGGTCTTATGTAGTTCTGGCTGTCCTGGAACTCATCATCTAGACATAGCTGGTCTTGAACTCACAGGGATTCACCTGTCTCTTTGCTCCAAGTGGTGGGATTAAAGTTGTATGACACCATGCCCAGCTTCAAGCTATTTTTTTTTTTTTTTTAGTTACTGGATTTAATTAATTAATTTTTTATTACTTACAGTTGATTCATTTTGCATCCCAGCTGTAGTCCCCTCCCTCATCTCTTCCCAATCCCACCTTTCCTCCCTCTTCTTCTCCCATACCACTCCCACAGTCCACTGATAGGGGAGGTCCTCCTCCCAGCCCATCTGACCGCATCCCAGCATGTCTCATCAGAACTGGTTGCATTGTCTTCCTCTGTGGCCTGGTAAGGCTGCTTCCCACTCCAGGAGGAGGTGATCAAAGAGCCAGCCACTGAGTTCATGCCAGAGACAGTTCCTGTTCCTTTTACTAGGGAACCCACTTTGAGACTGAGCTGCCATGCTCTACATCTGTGCAGGGGTACTAGGTTATCTCCATGCATGGTCCTTGGTTGGAGTGTCAGTCTCAGAAAAGATCCCCTGTGCCCAGATTTTTTGTTTCTGTTGCTCTCCTTGTGGTGCTCCTGTCCTCTCCAGGTCTTGCTGTTTCCCACTTCTTTCATGAGATTTCAAGCTATTTTTTAATTAAAAATTATTATCATTGTATATATGACTGTATCATGGCATGTAGGTAGAAGGCAAAGGGCTTCTTTGTGGATGGAATCAGTTCCTTCACCTTTATGTAAGTTTCAAGGATTGAACTCAGTTTGTCTAGCTTCCATCTTTAGACAAGAAGTTCCTTTTCCAGTAAGTCATCTTGTTGACCCTTCTAGCTATAATTTTTGTTTCATTTTTTTTATTTATTACAGTTTATTCACTTTGAATCCCAGCTGTAGCCTCCTCCCTCGGCCCTCGTGATAATATAGGCAGCTAGTATGAAATGTGAGAAAGGATGCCAGTCTAAATGTCTGACAGTGAGGCCTCCTCTACCTCCCAATTATCTGGTTCTGAAACTTAGGTGAGGATTAATCTCTTGTGATCTTGTTCCTCTACAATAAACGGAAGGAATGTTTCTTGTTTCAGGCATCTCTGACTTATCTCCCTCCTTCCCAGGCTGGCCTCAAACTTGTCATCCTTCTACCTCATCCTCCTAAGTGCTCAGATTTCACACCAGTACCACCGCACTTGGTTTAATCTTGTACACTTCAAGTTGATTCAGCTACAGATACCAATACTCTAACCAACGACCATGCATGGAGAGGAACTAGACCCCCTGCTCAGAGGAAACCATTGGCTGCTCAGTTTCCAAGTGGGTATCCTAGTAAGGGGGGCAGGGGCTATCTCTGACATAAATGAACTCAGTGCCTGGCTCTTTGATCACCTCCCCTTGGTGGGTGCAGTCTTGCCAGACCACAGAGGAAGATGATGCAGCCAGCTCTGATGAGACCTGATAAGCTAGGGTCAGATAGAAGGGGCGGAGGTCCTCCCGTATCAATGCACTAGGGAAGGGCCATGGGTGGAGAAGAGGAAGGGTGGGTGAGACTGGTAGGAGACAGGGGAGGGGGCTACAGACAGGATACAAAGTGGATAGATTGTAATAAATAAATAAATAAATTTATTTTTAACAAAGAAAGAATAATACATACATACATATATATATGTGTATATATATATATATATATATATATACACACACACACACAAGACATGTTCTGCATTGACACACTTCAGTTAACAAGAACAGTTACCCAGAAGCTGAACTACAAAGACAAAAAACAAGGTCAGTACATTTAGAGACTTTCCCAGAACTATGACTTGGATTAGGTCTTTGTTTTCATTTTTGCCGTATAGTACTGTCTACTTAATGAGTTTTATGGCCTGAATGGTACTTCCGTCAAGGAGTCGGTTGTGCTAAGGTCTGTAGCACTGTTACTTTTCCCACCGGTCTTGCTGAATGAATCAAATAGTGGACTCATCTTGCTCTAAAGAGAAGTGGTTGGCCCTAAGGACCAGTAGCTTTACTGAACTGATACATAATTGGTCATATAGTTGAAGATGCAGAGCCTCAAAATTAATCTAATCAGAATGAGAATTAAAGATACAGCCAGTGCAGATGGCAGAGCAGTTAGCCAGGAGGACCAAGAGATGAGAGATTGGTACCAATTGTTTGATTAATGTCTTTATCTCTCTCTTTGAGTTTTTTTCCAACCATGACAAGAGATTTTTTCATTACTCCTGATCAATTAGAATAGAAAGAAGTTTTTCCAAAAGCTAGTCATAGTTTCCTTTATCTCATGAGAAGTCTAAGCCCCTCTAATTTTGTAAGACAATTTCCCCAAGATAATCTATAATCTGTTTTAATATCTTTAGGCCCAGATCAACCTACTTAGTTTGTAAAGTATCAGAAGAGGCACATTTAGTCAAACCATTTGTACATGCAGAGCGAGTCATCTCAGGGGTTCGATAATATTGCCGTTATCCAGATGAATTCACCCATAAGGCAGAATACTAAGCATCAAAATTAGGGGAAGGACCTAGGTTAAAGGTTTTAGATATTAAACAAGAACAAATTTACACCCCCTTTTAAAATCCTCTAACATTAATTTTGGCAGCTTCCAGTCACACTGACATTTTGTCAGTCAGTGAGCTTGACTATCTGGGTAGTTTCTATCCCTACGGTTTCTATCCCCAGGGTTCCACCCCGTGGCATAGAGTCTGATTCCCCATGGTTTCCCTGCTTCACAAAGGCCAGAATTTTTTCTAAAGCAATTTCCAAATTTTTAATTTTATGGGTATTGGATTTCATCCTGTTGTGCAATCCTTAGGAGGGGGCTTTCTTTCTATATATATTCATCTGTGTTTTCAAGAAGCCTCTGATTTGCAACCCCAATATTTGCAACAGAAACTGCCTAGTTTCTGGCAACCAGGGTGCCCAGCCTCAAGACTTACATAGAATGGTAAACTCTGTATTCCTACCTCAAAAGGTAAACTCCCACATCTTTCCTTTCTCCAAGATAATCAAATACTTAAAGTGGGCATCAGTGAGCCAAAAAGGGTTAAGATGTATATGGGTTGTTGGTCAATAGTCACACTAATTAATACCTTCCCTGTACCTGTGTTTCTTAGTTTCTAGGTCCAGAGGGTAGCGGAGGTTGGCCCATAACCCTACATTCATACCAAACATAAGACTCGGACAGAGGTGGAGGGGAAGGGCCTTGGGCCTTGGTGAAACTTTAATTTTTATGGAGACAGTCCATTTGGCAGCATCTGAAGGTTTAACTTTCTTGAGTGTAATTGGATTGTTAGGCCCAGCAAGAGCCTAAATATAAGAAGATATGAAGAGAACTCAGGAAACTAATCATCCATCGATGCAAAAACGCAAGAGACTCTTCTTGACCATTGCACAATGGGGTCACCCCTGCTGGTCAACTAGGAGTGGCACCGGGAGACAAAGACCTTGGGTTTTTAAAAGACACAAGGCGGGAATCTCCTGGCATTGCCTTCTTGGAGATTCAGGGTTGGATGAAGTGTTTAACTTTTAAAATAATTGGTCAGTTCTGGTCACCCTTAAGTCCAGTCAGCCCTGTCGTAAATATCTGATCGTCAAGTCAGTTTGGAATTTCCTGCCATCCACAGTTAAATGTGGGAGGGTGATTAACTCATCCCATGTCTGTTCTGAGGAATGGGGGTTACAGGCTTTGGATCAAAGGTCAGGAGAAGGATTGGGACCATTTGGCCCAGTTTCCAAACAAAGCCCATCTCACCGGTGCCAGCCGGTGATTTTTTTCTAGATCTCTGCTTGTTCTCTTCCTTATCTCTGCCCTCACAGATGGCTAATGTCAGGAACTTTTACATTCCTCGGTTCTCTGGAGAAGGACTAAGAGGCTTTAATTAACATGGGCCTAAAACTTGCAAATATAAGTTATAAGGCAATTAAAAGAAACATAGGTTACAAAGTTAGTCTGATTCTTTCAGGATCCATGGTGTAATGCCAACTATCTTCACAGCCATAGGAGTGGAGAAACTCACCATGTAGGGTCCTTTCCAAATTGGTTCCAGTTCCCCTTTGGCTACCTGTTTGACCCAAACAGTGTCACTAGACCTGAACAAGAAAATGATGGTAGACTTGGAGGTTGGCTGAATCTCTCAGATAGTCTGAGAAACAGACTATTTTATCGAACACTTCAGGCATAGTGACGTGAGAAAGGAAAGATTAGAGTTCTGCCAACTTTTGTCTCTGAGCCTGGGAAGCAGTGGAGATGTGTTCCAAACATAATCTCATAGTGGGTAAATCCCTGCCTATCAGGGGCAGGAAGCTGGGTTCAGCAGGCCTTACACAAACCAGGAAGGTGTTCTGTCTTAGATAATCCATGCTAGATTCTAATGACAGTTTTGTTAGTTTTTTTTAATATCCTGTTTATTTATTTACTTTTGTACCTGCCCAGAACTATGAGTCCTATATGCACAATGAAGTTTTAAATATCTGTCTAAAGCTTTAGCTACTAATTGAGATGTTTTGACTATAAAAATCTAGGCCATTGTCAGACCTGGTTGCTGTGAAGTCATATTGGTGGACCAGTTCCTGGGAAGCTTTTTAGCTATTTGAGTCTCTTAATTCTGGGTAAGGAACACTTCTACCCAGCAAAAGTATCTATAAAAACTAGCAAGTATTTGTATCCTCCCCCATCAGACACAATCTTGGTGAAATCTGTTTTTCCAGAGTTTGTTGGAGTGTTGGTCTCTCATTTGGACCCATTCCTGGGTAAGAGATCTCCATTTTGGATTTATTTGAGCACAAACCTGGAATCTGGCTAGGACATCTTGTGCCAGACTGTCCAGTCTAGGTATATCACACCTTGGTCTGCGCAACTCAGAAAGTTTTATGGACCCCAGGTGAGTAGCCTGGTGAGGGTTAGTTACCAATAGTCCTGCTAGTTATTTCTGGGAAAATAATCTTTCGTTCTGGTGTACTCTGTCAATCTGTTTATTTCTTCTTTACCTTGGAGTCTTAGGCAACACTAGATTGGGATATATCATCAGAATATCAATCGGACTCACTGGTCTTAGGGCCATATGTCAGGCAGTCCCAGGTCAGTGGGCAGGCAGTGGAGGACAGCAATTTGTAGGGGAAGCCAAAAAGCCTCTAGGAGGGCCAAGATTTTCTTTGTTGTTAACATGTTTTCCTCCACTGGTAAGAAGCCTTCTTTCTCTATTGATCATATCATAGACATGCATTGCAGCAAAAGTATAGTGACTGTCCTTTTATATGGTGGTAGGTAGACTTTCCTTTTTTCCATAAATTCAGTTCTCTGGGCTCAGATACCTGGCTTGGGCCCAAACTGTTTCAGTTAAATTAACTACTGCAGCTTTCATGCTTTCATGTACCTTATTTCACCTTTCATCTTGTGACAGTTATGGACAAGCATCTATAGGATCAGGCAAGAGGGTAGCTGAATTGATGGTTTCTCAAACTGGACTCAAGGGTGGGCCAGCATTATGGCCTGGTACTGGGTCACACAATTATTAGGCAACCAGTATTCTGGTATTCTTCAGAGGACGTCCTCAGTGACAATGTGGGGTGCAGTGAATATACGATCTTAAGCCACAGTTAACTTGTCTGTTTTTCCATTAGACTAGCAATAGATAGCACAGCTCTTAGATAGGTTGTTGGGAGCGGTGCCTCTGGCAACTGCTTTGATATTTAAATCTCAGGGGAGAGACTGCTTTTACTGGACCTTCTCTAAAGGCAGGGTAGAATTTGCAAGTCCATCTCCTTTTGTTTGTGACAGCACGTGGGATAGCTTGTGAGGGTCACACCTCTTCCTCAGGCTCCTTGTGCAAATTAAACCATTGTTCTGAGATGTTTCTACTCTGGCTTAGAAACTCTACAATAAAAAGACAGGCTGACAGTTACTGCAGAAGGCTAAAGATGATGCTCCAAGCATCCTGTCTCAACTCTTGTGTAAACAGGACACAAATAAAGCAACTAGAATTGAGGGGCCAGAGGACAGGAAAGAGGGGAGGAGTCAGAAAGCTGAAGGCAGAGGAGGAGGCAGAGACTTGAGACTTGCTACTTGCTACAGCTGCCTGCCTTTTGCTGTGGCTGTCGAGTCTGGACCTTTAAAAAAGTTTCCTGTGTGCTGTGTGTTTATTTTATTAATATTAATCCTCACTCCCGACTCAAGAACCGTTCGACTCTGCTGACTGGCTCCGGCAATAGGTAGACCATCCTATGGCTACAGTGTCCGATCTTTTGGACAGGAATCTCAAAGGGCATTTCCTTGGCCTCAAAGTTTGGGTTAAAACCCCTTTTGTAATGTCTTTTGTTTAGTGGACAAACAGACAAAAAGGTTTCAAGGCATCTGTAAGTTCTAGAGCTAGAGCCAAAGTCAGAGCTGTTTTTAGAGCCTCAACTGCCTTTTTGTGTAGTCTCGGTCCAGATTAATGACTCAGTGCCCTACTTTGTGCTGGTGTATAGAGGCCTTAGAATTTCCTCAAACTGGCATCCAGAGACAGCAGTACATAGTTGCACCTAGGAATTCTCAAATATATCTCTTAGTCTGTGGAGTTGGGGTTTGAAGGATGATTGCAGCAATCCTACTCTGAGACAGGCTCCTTTCCCACCCCCCAGCTGGTAGCCAACAGAGGCAGCCTCTGATGTACAAAGTCGGGCTTTCTTAATTGATGTTCTGTAACTCTGTCACTGATGTAACTCTTACAGCAGTACCTCAGTGGCCCTTTTATAATCATTTTTTGGGCCGACACCTCTAGCAGAAGGATAGGAGATCTGCACTTACTACCTCATCAAACAGGGTTGGAGAATTTTAAATTTTGCGGGCAACCTGGTCTATGTAAGTTCCCCACTATAACTTCCCTCTGGATCTATCCATTTAAAATAAATTCTGAACTGACTTACCTCTGCCAATGGGAGGCTGAAGAATGCATCTTTCAGGCCCAGGACAGTGTACAAATGATTGTCTGGAAGAATCACACTCATGAGAATAGAGGTCCAAGGTTACTTCACAGGAAGGAGAGGTGTATTCCAGGATGACTATCATGGCACCAGGATGGCTGTCTCTGCATGCCAGGTGCTATTTCCCTTTCTGCCCCCCTCCCAGGGTCATTAGATATCATTTAATCTAGACAGGTTGGGGGAGCGCTTAGCTGAACCGGTTAGTTGAATAATTATATGAACTTGGTGTTGGGCCAGTCCTGGGGCATTGGTTTTTCCCCATACTCCTTAGAAATCTGAGGGATAGTAAAAGTTGATTGAGGCAGAACTTTCTCAGTCAGGAGACATTTTTCTGACAGGGGGTAAGACACCAAAATTTTGCTGGGTATTTGTAGGTATAACTGTGTCTCCTAATCAGAGGAGGGGATGTTGGCTTTTAGTTTATGCAAACGGTCTTGTCCCTGTCCTCTGCTGTTAAAGACCTTTCATGCTACCTCCAGCAACTGGAACCCATTTATAACTTTAAATTTTGCTGGTTTTCTACTATATGGGGCCGATGGGGTGAGAAATGTTATCTTTTTAGTAGCTGTCTTTAATTCTTTTTAAAAGGACCTAGGAGAAATTGTTTAACATCTCCTTGGTCAGTGTTAGACAGAAGGGAAAATCTGTTCTGTCCAGGCTTCATTGTCTGGCAGTGATCCCCCTGCCCAGTCCAGGAGTGGTTTTTCTAAATTTTTCAGACAATGATGGGTTTTGAGTGTTGAAAAGGAGGCATAAATTATGAAAGAGAAAGGAGTGGAACTTCTTTTCCCTCTCAGCCCAGGGGAACTTTTCCCTTCCATGGGGCTACTTAGAGCAAGCATGGAGTAGAGGAAATTCTCACCTAGAGGAACTCCTTCCCCCTCCCTCTGTGTACTCTGCTTAGAGGACCTGGATGAGAGGCCTGGCCCTTCCCCATCTCTACACAGGACCAACTCTGACTATGAGTAGGAATCAAGCAATAAAACAAGCAAGCACCCCTGCTCCCTAAGTAGAACACTTGAAGGTTTGGGAGTGGGGGTTCCTCTGGGCAACCCAGCAGAGACAAAAGGATTTGGCCCCCCAACAGAGGGGAACAAAGGTTGTAAGCCAAGGGTTTCCCACATCAGACAAAGTTACTGATCAGTACAGGGAACCAGAAATGGCAAAAACATACACACACACAGACACACAGAGAGAGAGAGACAGAGAGAAAGAGAGAGAAAACAACCAGGGGTGGCCACCACACATTCATATTCATAGGTCTAGATAGGGGGAACCCAATTACATTTCACATAGCTCCTGGACACTGGATCATCAGTGGCATCTGGCTGCTCCTATGTGTCCAAACAGAACGTGCCTTAACCAGACTAACCACAAGAGGTGACAGGTCAAGTGATTTTCTGATTTGCTTCCTTTTGGGGTGGAAACATGAGATACCTCCAAAACATTAGATAGCGACTGATCAAAGGGAGCCATCGGACCTGAAATACGGCTGCACATCCCTAGAAGTCCCCTCACCATTGCACTCTTCCTTGCTCCAAGGGTCTCTGAGACCTCCAGATATGTTGTGGGGTATTCACCAAAGAAGACTTCTCAGACATGAGTTTAAGCCAATATAACATTTTTATTGGTTGGACAATGAGTACAATCCTGGGTGTTCAGGATCCTAGTGTAGCCCTGAGCCTTTATCAGAGTGAGCTTTTAAGCATGCAGACACGCCTGCGCACACATACACACACACCAAACACACAAACAAAAAACCTTATTTGGGGATGACATACTTTGGTTAACAAGAATAGTTAGACAGAAATGAAACGCAGAATTTAAAATGCAAGGTTAGTACATTGAGAGATTTTCCTAGAACTATGGACTTTGATGGATTAGGTCTTTGTTTTCGTTTTGGAAGGTGGTACTGTCTATGTGCTAAATTTTATGCCCTATAAGGTTTGGGGGCCTGTGAAGGTCTAGGGCCTTGTTAAAATATGTGTCTATCTTAGTTATGGTTTCTATTGCTGTAATAAAACACCATGACCAAGAAAGCACCTTGGGGAAAGGGTTTATTTTATCTTACTACTTATAGCCCCATCATTTGGAGAAGTCAGGGAAGGAACTCAAGGCAGGAACTGAAGCAGAAGCAATAGAAGAATGCTGCTTACTGGCTTGCTCCAATATGGCTTTTTCAGCCTTCTTTCTTGTAGTACCCAGGACCTCCAGCCTAGAGGTGACACTGATCACAGTGAACTGAATCATTCCACATTACTGAGGATTATAACCCCCTTTGAATCCCTCCTCTCCTGGGCAATCATTAACTGCCTTTAGCTTTTCCGATAAGTATGGAACCTTTTCAGTCACTCCCCATACATGATGGAATGTTGGTGGACTCAGGCTCAATCTTGTGCAAGTCTGTGCAATTAACTAGTTTGTTGCAAGTTCTTGGATGCAACAACCATGTTATGTTCAGAAGATAGCATTTCATACCACTTTTCTACGCTTTGCCTTGCCATGCAAGGGTTTAATATACTAGAGAGAAGGGATTGTAGTAACTGAAGAAAGGATGGTGTGTGTATGTGTATGTGTGTGTGTGTGTGTGTGTGTGTGTGTGTGTGTTGCAGAAATTGTGAGCCTTCAATAGAAGGAATAGTATGGCTAAAGCAAATAAACAGGCTTGAGAGATGGCTCAGTAGTAAGGGTGCTTGCTGTGCAACTGTGAGGATCAAATTTCAAATCCTAACGCACATATAACAAGCTGAGTATCCTGTGTATACTTGGAAGCTCAATTCTAGGTGGGAAGGAGACAATAGGATTTCTTGGGCTTCCTGTCTTCCAAACTATCTGAGAAAATGTAAACTCCATGTTCAGAAAGAGAGACCCTGCCTCAAAGGAACAGATAGACAGTAGTAGGGAAGGTATTTGGTGGCTGACTTTGGCTTCTTGTGCACTGTCCACATTCACATGCCTCTGCATGGGCATACATGTACATGCACTCACACAAACCTGTATGTGCACAAAAATAAATGAATCTTTTAAAATATGACAAATGGTCAAAAACATAATGGTTATTAGAAGAAAAATTATACTTGCTAAAGTACTGACATATTAGGCATTGCAGCAGACTGTTTTCATACTTGATTAATATACCCATATATTTGTGCAACATGTCTTTTCACACCAAATATGAAATTACTGGGTCAAAATTTAGTGAATGATCTATGAATATTTAAAAAAATCAGCATGTATCATTGAGTTATGTGACATATATATGAATAGTACATAATATGTGTACAGTACCTCTAACTGGGTCATGATAAAAAAATAATTGATCTGCCATGGATAATATGTGTTCAGTATAAGTTAGACACTTCATTGAGTTGTACTTAGTTTTGAATTGTTAGTATTTAAGTTCTTTATTTGTAATAGAAAAAAATCTGAGAAGTACAGACACAAAGATCAGACCAAGGTTAGCTTCACCTACATGAATTTGAGGCCAGCCTAGGCTGCATGAGATCCTGATCTTAGTGTTCAAACTTAACCTAAAAAGGCCCCAGGACTAAGTCACGGTTCAGTTTCCTTGTGTTAGCTGCCATCTTGTGGTCTTTAGGTTACAATGCAATGCCCTTCATTTAACTGAAAACTTGTATATTCTCTACCTTCTTTCCTCACTTCCCTTTCTCCCTTCCTTCCCTCTTTTTCTTTCCTTCAATTCCTGGGGGTAGAGCTCAGGGCCAGCTAGGTAAACTCTGCTTCACTGAGCTACTTATCCTGGTCATAGATTTTTAGGGGGGAAAGGTTCTACTATATTCATCACAATGGCCTCATACTATGATCCTCCTGCCGCTGCCTCTCCACTTGTGATTACAGGAATGTACTACTATGACCAGCCATAGTAAATATAATTATTGTTTTATTTTCTTTTAAAAAGCTAGGTAAGCAAGTTTAGAATATATAGAAGTGTTTTTAAATATAAACGTATGAATATATAAAAATATACGCCTGTGAACATGTATGCATACGTGTGTGTGTGTGTGTGTGTGTGTGTGTGTGTGTGTGTGTGCATGCAAGCCCTTTTACAAAGAAGCTTTTTTGGACCAAGTTTCCTGAATATGTTTTGTTATAATATAGGGTTAATACACTGTATGCAAGGACATTTTATAGGCCTGGAGGGCTGAGCATAAGGCTCAGTAGTAGAATAATCATGGTAGCATGTGTGAGTTTGAACACTGAGAGACCTAAGATTGTCATAAAGTTCACAGATTAACAAAATAAAGTAAGGATGCCATCCATGTTTCAGAGTTAGGGTTAAGGTATAAAACTCTCTTTAAGGAAATAATTGCTAACTAACCATTATAACCTGGAAGCTTGTTGATAGATGGGAAGTATATAGCATTAGACGTTCCCTTGGACGAAAGGCTGGCAGTGAGGTAGTGTGGGAAGTGATCCCTTATGTGAGATTCTGGAGACTGGTAAATCCCTAAAAGAACAGTCCATCGGGATCATTGGTATTGCTGCAAAAACACTGCTCTCACCTCAAAGGGTAGAAGAGTATATTCTGGGGCCAAATATGAGTGACCATGACCTCAGAACACAGATTTTGGTCACCCCAAATAGTGTGCTTCAGTGTGGTAACAATTTCATGATCTTTTTATAGTAATAAAAAAAGTAACAAACAAAGGCCCTTGCAAATATATTGGTGGGTACATCAGGTAGGGGGATTATAGCATGACAATAAGAACTTTGTTATAGGACATAGATGAGTGGTTCTCAACTCGTGGGTACAGGACCTTTGGGGTCACATATCAGATATCCTGCATATTTACATTATGATTCATAACGGTAGCAAAATTAGTTATGAAGTAGCGACAAAATAATTTATGGTTGGGGGCCACTATAACATAGGGTGCTATATTAAAGGTCACAGCCTTAGGAAGGGTGAGAACAGCTGACTTAGACAACATTTCCAGCCTTTTGATTGGTGAGAAGCTAGGGCTTTGTTAATATATCCCAAAAGACCCTTAAAATCTTAGACATATGACATTAGCATCAGTAGGGGTTCCTGTGGGTGCATGGCAAGTAGTGCTCATTTAATAGGTAAAAAATAGCTCAAGGTAAAATAATTAGGTTCTAGAATCACAACATTCTTACCGCTCCATATCATTAAAGTTTTAATCAATCATCCTTTGCAGACAGTTTTTTTTTTTTTTTTTTTTTTTCAGGAATAATTCTTTACATTGGGAAGCTCAGAATGCTGGCAATATTTAACTGGAAAATACATATTCGACAGAAGACCTAAAATGTTACATATTACTACACTAAAAATAAGTGCCTAATATATTTTACCGAAGTTTCAGGTGACCTATTGAGTGAAGATTTGGGATGAGCTCCTCCTGTGGCATGGTTTTGACCTTTATCTCCACAGACAACTATTAAACAATAGCTTCCTATTTTCCTTGATGCATTGGCAGCTATCTTTAGAACAGGGATTCTCAGCCTTGTCACTGATGATATCTTGGGTCCTAATATTTTTTTCAACGTGTTTGAGTGCATATATCTATATGTACCATGTGCACACCCTTGGAGGCCAGAAGACGGTGTCAGCTCATCTGGAACTGCAGTTATTGATGATTGTGACTCACCTTGTGGATGCTGGAAACTAGTCTCATCCTTCAAATGAGCAGTAAGTGAGCCATTTCTCTAGCCTGAGTCCTAATTCTTTTTTGTATAGCTTTATTGATGGTAATAGTGCTTCTTTCTGGGTGCTGAGGATTGGGCCCAGGACTCCACGCATCCAAATTACATGCTCTAACCCTGAGCCTTCTGCCCACAGCTCTTCCACAATTATTTTAAACTTGAGAACAATTTTAAGGGTTTTTAAAAGAATAATCTCTGGGCAGAAAAGCTGCAAATCTCAGTTCCTGTCCAAAGTAGGGAGACAGCGGAAAGACAAAAAGCCATGCCTGCCAAATAGTGGACAACATGGCAGGGCAGACGACCTTTAGAGAAAGGGTGAAAAGGCCTGAAGTACTAGGTAATAAGGCTCTGGCCAGTACCAGAAAGCAAACGACAGCACAAAAGCAAGTTACGCCCTTCCCAGTAAGGGATCCAACAAAACCTCATGGTAGCCTGTAAGGACTGTTCTAGGAGGCAGGGATTCTGGAAGGAAAAGTACATTACCTCAATAAAGGGCTAATTAGTCCTCCCATCTTTGTAGCAATGGCTTCAGGGGTATTCTCTTGGCCAGGTGACAGACCAAAGGGATTGTCTTCAAAAAGAATTATTTTTGATTGTGTCTAGGTACATGAGTACATGTGCCTCAGAGGCCAAATGTATTACATTTCCTGCAGCTAGATTTACAGGTGGTTGAGTCATTTGACACAGATACTGAGAACTGAACTCTGGTCCTCTGGAAGAACAGTTAGAGTTCTAACTCCTGAACCATCTCTACAGTCCCTTAGATTAACTCATGAAGAGATAATTGCACAAATCCATGTGGAGATAGGATCCATTCTTTCTATAAATGCTTTAAATTTTTGCTTTTGATATTATAATTACATAATTTTCTCCTCTCATTTCCTCTCCATACACCCTCCCATATATCTCTCCTTGCTCTTCCATTCCATTTTCAGCTAGACAGTAAAACTGTTCCCTTAACAGTCCCTTCACTGCTACTCCCTAAGTAGCCCTAAAACCATTTAGGAAGCCAATCAATACCTATTTTTTTTCTATTATCCTTTTTATTATTTTTTTTATAATTTATTCACTTTGTATTGCGATTTTAGCCCTTCCCTCATCTCTTCCAAGTCCCAGCCCCCTTTTCTTTCCCCCCCATCATCCTCCCCTAGTGCACTGAAAATGGGAGTTGTCTCCTTCTACTATCTGACCCTAGCGTATCAAGTCTCATCAGGACTGCTTGGCCTGGATCCTCTTCCTCTGTGGCCTGGTAAGGAGACTCTGCCAGGAGAAAGTGATCAAAGAGCAGGTAAGTGAGTTTATGACAGAGACTGCCCCTGCTCTCCTTATTAGGCAACTGGGAGACTGAACTGCCTATGGGTTACATCTGAGCAGGGGTCTAGGCCCTCTCCATGCATGGTCCCTCAAACAAAGGCTTTAACTTTAAAAAAAAAAAGTGACATGACCATTGAGGTGAAACTCCACCCTCACTTCGCTAAGCCGCTCTTCTCTAGATGGTGGCAGGGAGGTGAACATCTCCTGGGCCCAGGTCCCTAAGCCTGTTCTTTCTAGTATAGCAATGGCTATCCTTTTGAATTGCTTTCTCCCAGTGTCTTGTTTAGGGTGGCATTTGGACCTGTGGACTTTCACGGATAAGTTTAGAACGAACAAGAAAGGGGTATAGTATCTAACTCAGGATATTTGTATCAGTTACTATGAAAAGTCAGGAACATAAGTATTTTGTGTAGTTACCCAGAAATTAACATATTCTCAACACCACTTCAGTAATAAAATATTAGATACTTTCAAGGCAGAAATTTGTCATTTGAATATTATTATTGCCAGATGCTTAGATGATAAAAAATTGCTGAATCACACATTAATGATAGATTTTTTTTGAGTAGATCAAAAAAAATTTAATACCTAAAAATGAACAAGGATCTGACAGGATGGGTATGATGGTGTGTGCCTGTAATCACAGCACTTAGGACTGTAAGACAATCTGAAGTTCTAGACCAGCTTGGCAGACGCAGAAAAGTCCAGCCAAACCTAGAATTAGTGAGACTGTGCCTCAATAAATAGGCAAAAGACAGAGGCTTATTCCACACACACAAATCTCTTTTCATGTAGAAAGAACGTCTTAGGAGTCTAATTGTAATGGATGAGTTAAGGTTCTCACAAATCCATTCTATAAAGTATGAAGTCTTCAACTTCACTAAAAGGCTGTTTTCTAAAATTGTGGTGGTAAGCTATCACCTGAATGGCACTTAGATCTTCATGTCTATTTCCAAATACATATTATTAATCACCTGCTAGGTGGCCAGTAATAAGCCCACCACTTACAGTGATGGCCATCAAGGGGATTTGAATAGTGAGGAAGAAAGGAAGGGGTTGAGTCTTCTGGATACCAGGCCTCTTAACTACACAGAACACATAGAATTACAATAAAGTGACTGATATATTGAGCGATGAAGTAGTAGGAGTTCTGCTTTATTGTGGCTAGATATATAGGGAGGTTTGTTTATATTTCACAAACTAATTGCAAACGTATAAGCAACTACTTTTAGACTTCATCTGAATTAAAATGTGAGTCTAGAGAAAAGATGGAGCCAGAAAGCTTTGTGTTGTTACAGGTCAATGAGCATGAACTACGGGGGTCAGCTAGCCACACCTGATAATGTGGAAGGTGCTCACAACTCACTCTCTGCTCAAAGATTTGCAGACGTGTGAGCCGCAGTGGACTGTGAAGCACTGACATACCAGAGAGAGCTCATCTGGGTTCAAAGTCCGATGTTGCCTATGCTAGGTACATGTTAACACTGGACAATTTGCCTGAATTTCTTTCTTCATCTTACGATAAACACTTGTGATGATAAAGTGAAAATTCATCTGGCTTCCTTAGTACAATGCCTACCACCTGATACGTACTTCATAACTGGAAGCTAGGTTGATTGTGAGTTTGGCTCAGCTTATTTTTCCTTACTTTAGGAAGAGAGTGCTTTTTTTGTCTTAATGTCTACCTTGATCAGTAAATATCTTTGAACTTTGATAGATTTTGATACTATTCAAGAAATAACGATGGCAAATCAATTATAGTAATTAACACAGTGACCTTTATCGAGAAGTGGACACACTGCCCTCTTCAAACATCACAACTGAAGTATTTTTCAGGCCATTTTGTTGAAATACTTCAGTTTTCCAGCTGGATCTGGGATTATCTGTTAGAACAAAAAGCAAATTATTTATTTAAAAAAGCCAAAGTACATTATGAATAGTTTAGCATTAATTGCCCTTCTCCTGACTAAAGATGTCATCACTGATTTGGTAGACCAAATCAGATTATGTACTATGTTTAGAAAAAACTAGATTTGTCCTGCCTACTAATCTCAGCTATCCCAAAAAGAAAATGATATATTTACCACTGAATTAATGTCACCTATACCCAGGCAACCCAAAATTCACCTACTGCTCTTCCCTTGGCCACCAAACATTCATGGCATATTTGAGCCTGACTTAAGCACGTTGAAAGCATTGCCAGAGATGTTAGCATACTTTAAAATTTGTTGATTTGATGATGTTATAATAATAACAACCTGAAAAGAGGGCAATGTGTCCACTAAAGGCTTATCAAATGAATTTTTAAGAGGTATTTTGAGTACTGGGGATAGTTGATGCCTGGACCCCTTAACTGTTAAACAAAAGCATTATTACTGAGGTATATCTAAAGTTCTTTTTAAAGCTTTTCTTTTTTTGAAATAAGACCTTGCTATATTTTTCTACCCTAGCGTTAAGCTCATGTTTAAAACTGGCTTACACAGGCCGTGAGCTTTTGATCCTCCTAACTCAGCCTCCTAAGTAGCTGGGATTATAGGCTTATATCACTAAGCCTGCTCATAATGCAATGTTTTATAATCTCAAGCTGCAAAGTGAAAGCGACAACATAGATAAATAATAGAAATTTAGCAAATAAGGCAGGCACAGTGGCGCCTGCCTGTAATCCCAGCGCTCTGGGAGGCTGAGACAGGTAGATGACTGAGAGTTCAAAAGAAAAAAAACTCCTCTAAGAAGCACCTTAAAGGGGGTGTTATTTATATTAACTGATATATTGAGTTAATATATCAGTATATATTACTGTATCTTGAGCACTAGATATTTCAGGTAATAAATTTGTATAAGGTTGGTTTACATTTGATTGATTATACAGGTTTACGTGTATAACTCTGAATCAGAAGCTATCGGTTTAAACAACGTTTCTATTTGAGATAGTAGGCAATTCTTCATGCAGTATATAGCAAACCAATTGTGACAAAAAATAACGTTGCAGGTACATTCTGAGTGTTCAGCTCCTGAAAGAGCAGTCCAAGTTCCCAATGGAAAAAGATTCACTAGGAAAAGTATTATAGGATAAATATTATGCATTTTGAAAATATGTTACAAGTATAAACTTCTTTAAGAATTTACTGAAAACCATGGATTTTCAGAAAGAATATACATGTGTTAACATATACTGTGTTTCATTTGTAACTGACAAAAATAATTCCATGTGTTTCTGGGTTTGGTTCTTCTTTCAATATACATTTACTGAGCATCTACTATATGACAACTATAAATGATTAGCCAGGCAGCAAGCATCAACTAGATAACTAAGGTCCCTTGTCTTTAGACTTATATATATTCTGTCACTTTCTGGCTGTGGTAAATGTTTTTAAACAGGTTGATGGGCTAGTGGTGGTGTCACATGCCTTTAATCCCAGAATTTGGGAGGCAGAGGCAGGTGGACCTCAGTGAGTTTGAGGCCAGCCTGCTCTACAGAGCAACTCCAGGATAGCCAAAGTTACAGAGAGTAACCCTGCCTCAATAAACAAAAACAAAACCAAGTTAATGGAATAGTGACTGAGGCTGGCATAGAGTGCTGTGGAAACACTTCCAAGATCACATCTGAGCTCAAATGAGTGAAAAGGAGGAGGCAGCCAGTCACACAGAGAGCAATGCAGAAAGAACATCAAAGCAGCTGGCAGGAAGGCTCAGTGGGTAGAAGCCCTGGCCATACTAGTCTGATGATCCCTGGAATCCACATAAAGGTGAAAGGGGAACAGAGTCCATGAATTGTCCTTTGCCCTCCAAACACACGTGGTAGTATGCAGAGCCCCTATCATACAAACATACAGTGCATAATATTTTTTCTTTAAAGAAACAAGAGGAAAGGCCAAGGCTAAAGGCAGGATCCATGTTCCCAAAAAAGCAAGGAGTACATCTGAAAGGGAAGAGTTGACTACATCTTTGGCTGTATCCGGACAAGTGTATTTTTCAATTTTAAGATAACTTCTTCCTTCCATCCCTAATATTTTTTCCTAACTATTGTTTAATTTTCACGAGATAAAAACCTGAAATTTCTGTATGTTATTTAAGAAAAGGTTCAAGCAAGTTTATAAATCATATTCTAGCCAAAGGCTACTTTGAGGACTGCTTATAAACTGTGAAAGTATCCCCAAGTAAGGAAAGATATTTGTTTGAATCTTTTTCTTTGTCAAGGAGTGAACCATTACCTTCAATATTTAGTAAAACCAGATTTTCTCAAAAACGTTCCAATATACACAGAGAGCTTTTGCTTGGGACTCCTTTCTTGGCTTACTATATAAGAAGAAATTCCATACATATCCTCTAAATTTATTCTCCCACATCTCTACTTTGCCTTCTTGCTTTCACCTTATTTTTCTTAACAGTAGATTTTTCTGGATAGTTAGATTTAAAATTCACAATACTATTCATATTCTGACTTCTCTGCTTTGAGCTATTCTCCCGAAAGCCCAGGAATTTTCTGCAGTAGGATTTCTGCTTATCAATGTTTACATCATTTTAGAAATCAGGACAGCCTGATATAAAGAAAGATTACATTAAAGTTGGCCTACATTTTTGGCTCTCTCCAAACCTTTAAAACTAACAACAAAATTAATATGACTTACTGTTTCACTACCAGGTTTCCAGCCAGCAGGGCATACTAAAAGAAACAAAAGAGAGAGTCAGAGAGAGGAAATAGGAAAGACAGTGTAAAAACAGTTTAATTTTCTATAGTAACCCCAGAACCTGTTTCCATTTGAAAGAAAAAAACACATTAAATATGTCCAGCTGACAGGAAGGCTCAGTGGGATACTTTCACAGTTTATAAGCAGTCCTCAAAGTAGCCTTTGGCTAGAATATGATTTATAAACTTGCTTGAACCTTTTCTTAAATAACATACAGAAATTTTAGGTTTTTATCTCGTGAAAATTAAACAAGCACCTGGTTTCTGTTTGCTTGTCTGCTCACACTAAAGAAATTTATTTTCATAGAGTTTATTAGTAAGCAGTTTATTTTTCACTTTTTCCAATTATACTTACATTATAATATGAAAAATAAAGGAGCTATCTATGATGAAATTGGAAGATCTGGGAATCTGGTGAACGAACAAGCCTAGGTGAGGAAAAAATTCCTCTAAATTTATATACTGACCAATAAGTTTATATGGCTTATATCCTGCTACGTTTTATGCTGATGCCAAGGTATGCTGTTTATCAACAGGCTTTAGAAAGTGATGAGTTAAGGACTCATGAGTTATATTTCCTACACTCCCAAATTTAGCCAAATTATACATGTCTGAGGTGAGAGTAATATTTTATATATGCATACATTGTGGGATTGTTAGATCAAACTAACTAACCTGTCTATCATCTCAATTAACTCATTGTTTTTGTAGTAAGGACACACAAAATCTACTCTCAGGTACCAGAGAGCTAGTCCAGTGGTTGAGTGCATTTTGCTCTTCCACATAACCTGAATTTGGTTCTCAGGAACAACCTCATTACTCTTAAGTACAGGGGATTGACCTCTCACTTCTGCAAGTATGTGGACATATTCCCACACAGACATGCTAACACAAACATATATTCAAACAAAACCAAACAAAATATACTCTCAGGAATTACTGTTTAACTTTTTTTTTTTTTTTTGACACAGGGTGGCTTAGAACTTACTATGTAGAACTGGCCTTAAATTTATGGAGATTCACCTCCACCTATTCCTGCCTTTTGAGTACTGGGATTAAAGGCCTGACCCACCTCACTCAGCTCAGCAATTACACTTTTAAAGGTTTATATACCATATTCTATTTTAGCAAAAATTGCCTTTTTCTATTTAGCTACTGCTGAAACTTGTGAAGGACTGGAGGGGTAGATTCTGAATAATCCTAAGAACTGTAATGATTTAGAAAGGTAAATCAGAATGGCCATTCGAACAAGCTCAGTAAGGCAGAGTTGATGGGCAAACACTGAGCAGGTGTTTGAGGAATGTCTTAGTTAGGGTGTCTAGTGCTGTGATGAAACTCCATGACCATAAGAAACTTAGGGAGTAAAGGGTTTATTTCACTTACATGTTTCACATCACAGTCCATCCTTGAAGGACGTCAAACAGAAAGTAAAGCAGCAGCCATGGAAAAGTGTTGCCCTGGCTTGCTCTCCATGGTTTGCTCAACCTGTTTTGTTTAGTTTTAGCATTCAAGATCACCAGCCGAGGGGCGGCACTGCTCACATTTAGCTGGGCCCTCCCACATGAATCATTAACCAAAACAATACCCGAGAGTCTCACCTGCAGGACAACCTGACGGAGGCATTTTCTCAAATGAGTTAATTGCAATACAGTGATAAAATGACTGCATAGCTAAGCATAATAATGTCACATACCAATAAAATATACACTACTAAACAGTCATATTAGTATTACAACTTTTAGAGAAATAGAATTTAAAAACTCTAGAAATCAGGAGCACACACCTGTAATCCCAGCACTCAAGGAGGTAGAGGCAGGTGGATCTCTGTGAGTTTGAGGCCAACCTGCTTTACAAAGTGAGTCCAAGACAGACAAGGCTACACAGAGAAACCCTGTCTCGAAAAAAAAGCAAACAAACAAACAAACAAAAATTCTAGAACCTTTTTTATTCTTTCAGTTTATCTAAAGGGACTATGCAAAATTAGGAATATTTTTGTTACCTTACTATAGTAAGCACAGAAGATAGTAGTGATATTTTATTAAAAAACTCAAGTTAATAATTTTGCTTGCCAAAAGAAATCTACTAAATTTAAAACCATAATCCGAGTATGTCGGAAGCATTCACATTACATTTAGAACAAGAAATTAAATTATGCTACCACCCAGGTCCAGATCCAGACTTGAGTTGGCACACGCCAACATCTATCCCACCTATGAACTGCTGGATGGCATCAAGGGTTCGGTCCTGCAGATGCAAAGCCTCAGGGTTCTCCATGGCACAGGGCAACAACAGGATATCTGAGAGGAGTCCCATTGAGGATCTAGTATTGATAGACTAGCGGAAGCCAGAGGCCTGGAAGCATACCAATGATCACTGCAATGAACATTTGCAAGTAAAGATTGTGTGGACAACCGGGAATACCGTGTGACACATTGGGACACACTGCAGTTTCCATGATGAGAGGGCTTTGTCGTTGTTGTTCTTTGTTTTTTTATTTTCCTTTGGGGGAGGTTGCAGAGGGAATATAGGAAGGGATAGGAAGATGAGTGGGATTAGGGCACATGATATGAAATTTATAAAGAATCAATAAAAAGTTTTAAATTTTTTTCCTATGTACTACAAGAGTTAGAAATGTAAATTATTTTCATATGTAACTTACATTTTATAAGAATTTGTCTTAGTGCAACATATATTATGCTCTGATAAAGTTTACAAAATATATTTCCCATTGCCACAAACAAAAAATAATTAAAATGGCTTTTTCTTTATAGTTGTTAAGACAAATGTTCCTTGTAGACTGTTGATAAGTTTTAAGAGGAATTTTAATGGCTAGCCAGCAATGGGTAGCAAGTACTGCTACCCAGAAGTGCTGGTGTGAGTAGCTGGGATCAGCAGGTTAAAAGGTGCTGGCTCCTAGAGTGTGTGTGAAATCAGCCTGTGAAGAGCTCAGACTTGTCTCTGTAGTCATTTAAATACAATAAGATAAAATAGCAGGTATGCTCTTGCTAATAAGAACAGTATTTGGTAAGATAGTTAATATTGTGTCTTCTAATAAAAAGTAAGAGCTTATGACTAAAACCTTTCTGCATCAAGGTATGTGTTTATTTAGTTAACAAGGACTCTCCATCTACTGCCTACTTATTTAGTAATCATAATGTATAATTTACATCATAAAAGAAAACTACTAAGTAGACAAATGAGAAACATATTTATAAAGATAGCATGATTGCTTATTGTTTAATTACATTTTTATTCCTTTTTTTATGAACTTGTGACTAAAATAAAAGGGTAACATTTTTTAAATTATGCTTAAAACACAGCCAGCTAAACACCATTGATTTTTGTACTGGGTGGGTTGATTTTCTAACTTTTTTTGCTGAGATAAATTTTCCTCATGCTGTTTTCTCAAGGCTCTAGTTTATTTTTTTTTTGTTTTGTTTTTTTTTTGGTTGTTTTTTTTTTAATCACTGTGTATTTAAAAAAGAATTCAAGAGTATTTTTAATAGGCTGAGTTATTTAAACAAGTAAAATGTGTCCAGATAAAATTTCTCCTGAGAATTCTAGTTAGAATCTGTAGTAAATGTTAATCAGTCTTTTTCATTTTCCTAAAAACAACAAAAAACTGAAGCAGTAATCAATAACTTGGAATTTTAGAGTACTGAAATGTTAAAAGACTGTGGGATTTAATGTTATATTGTGATATTAAGATGTTAATATAAAGAATGAAAAATAAAGGGAAGATTATGCTTTATGATTTAATAAAATATATTTGTGTGTCAAAAGTGAAAACATATCCTCCCAAAATATGTGTGTGTGTGTGTATATATATATATGTGTGTGTGTGTATGTATATATATATATATTTTAATGGGCAGGAGGTCATAGGCCTTATGAGGGATCCTATTCCTACTGTTTTGCTTCATGGACATGTTGTCAAACTGCCTTATAACAGTGTCTCATGTTTATACACATAGATAGTGCTGCTCTCTGCCTTCATGTGAAAAGCTATTCTGCAGGGGATAGCAGTTAATGAACATTCCTAAGTAGTCAAGTGTTAAGAATAAGTGACTGTTAAGCACTTAGTCCTAAAAACGACATCTGTATCACTTCTTTCAAGGCTCAGGGAACATCTTGGAAGACAGACAGAAACAGTGCTGAGAACCAGAGAATGAGGAGGAGTATGAGGAAACTATGCCTTCTGGACAGGACATGTGTGCTGAACACACAGAAGATGTGGTTACCTGCACAACAGTGTGCCTATCAACATTCTACCATGGACAAGGGGAGGGATGCATAGACCTCATCATTCCTCAGAGAGACATTTAATGGGGGAGGAAGTGTCATTTTCTTTGGGGATAAAGCTACTGATAAATTGCCCATGGTCCAGGAAATAACCCCATTCATACTCACCTCATACACGCAACCCTAATGAAGCTCAGTGGGTCACCAATAACAGTAGAAGGTAACTTGGTAGGAAGAAGAGTTTTAGTGGGAGAAGCAATTAAGAGGGTAATGAGAGGCAAAAAAGGACCAAAATTCATTATAATCACATAGGATAATTTCAATTAAAAAAATAAGGTTTCAGAAAGAAAGGTACCTTCTCCATGCTTGTCGGTGTACTGGAAGGCTTGAACCAAACGCAGTGTCTCCTCTACGGATCTACCCACAGGAAGGTCATTCAGAGTAATCTGTCTTAGGATTCCTTTGTCATCAATAATAAAGAGGCCTCTGTGAAGCACAGGGATGATAAGGGTGATTCCGTTTCTTCTCGGTAAGGTAAGTATTCTACTCTGTATACGACTTGCCTACTCTATAGCCAAATACACTCCGGGGTTTTCCCCATCTACTATACACTTTGGAATTATGACTGGTAAATGGCGGTTTGAAATTTTTGTTTTGGGAAACTGGACAGATAGCTCAGCAGTTAAGAGCACATGCTGCTCTTCCAGAAGAACCAAGTCTTCTCAGCACCACTTCAAGCAGCTCAAACACCTCCAGGTATCTGATGCCTCTCTCTGAAGGCAACTTCACTCATATGTCTGTATCTACACATGGACATGCACACATACATATAAGTAAATATCTGTTTGGGGATAAGGGGCTCCTCACAACCTTCAGGATCCAAAAGCAGGCAATGGAGAGGCTTAAACCCTCCTTGTGTATCTGCAGACAGTTAATAGTTGTTTGGGGAAATAAAATACATTTTCGTGAGTCCCTGGTAAGGTTTCCATTGTTCTGAAACCACCCTACTTAAATTCACTGGGTCACACACATACAAACATGCAAAAAAGATATGAAAGTAAAAGGACTAATTAGGAGACGATCAGCAGGAGTAGGATAAGAGAGCATAATGGGGAGTTTAATATGATCAAGATACATTCATTACATACAACTATGAAAATATTATAACGAAATCCAGTATTATGTATAATAATGCATGTTTAAATGACATACAAAAAAGCTCAAGGGAAGCAAAGGCAATAGATCTTTGTTAGTTGGAGGGCAGCCAGTTCCAGGCTAGCCAAGGCTACACATAAGACTCTGTCTCAGAAAAAATAAACAATCCCTCCTCTGAAGGAAAAACAAAACAAACAAACAAACATAAAAACCCTGAACCTGACTTTAAAACAATCCCAGCATTTGGGAGACAGAAGCAGGATAATTAAGAGTTCAAAGTCTTAACTATGTAGTTCAACTAGGCCAGCCTCACCTAAAGGACTTTATCTTAAAAAAAAAAAAAAGGGAAAAAAAAAGAAACAAAGAAAAGCTATTATTAAAAATAAAATAAGGGAAAAATTCATTAAATTCATTATTAGGTAATATTACTTGGTCAATGTCCAGACTACAGTTAAAACTGCCCTTTTTATCAAAGAATTCTGTTTATACTTATTAGCTCATGTAATCCAGTGTAAGTATCTGGGTAAAGCTGGGAGTGGTTGAAGACAGAGACAGGCAGATCTCAGAGTTTGAGGCCAGCCTGGTCTATAGAGTGAGTTCCAGGACTCACTCTGAAAAACTTTGAAAATTAAACAAACAAACAACAACAACAACAACAACAACAAAAAGCAGAAGAGGCTGCTGGGTGACATAATGTCTTAGTCTTTCCAAAGATATGGGTTTGTGAAGTACTACGTATGAATCAGAAAAACATAACTGGAGCCAGTTCAGAAAAAAGGAAAAGGAGCTAAGGAGTTAGGAGAACAAGATACAAGTCTGGTCTCTGCTATTAACTTATTGTATAACTCTGACTAAATTTATAGAAACCCACACATCTGTTTCTTTTATATATACAGAGAGGTTGTCAAAGGACTCCAGCTCCAACAGTGTGAAACTCTAGTGTAGTTTAAATGGACATCAACAGCTGAAGGAAAATCTACAATACTCCTGCAAAATATTTTTGATCCAAAATATCTACCTTCTAACTCCTAAGTATCACTTATTTTTAGGAAGATTACTAATGTACTTGGAATTTTCAAAATGTTAACCAGTAAACAGTACCTAAGAGTATGGCCCGAGTCCTCGAGGTATACACCATAGTCCTTTGAAATCTGATGGTTCAGGTCCGAAAGAAGTGGAATCTTTATTGGCCCCACTCCTCCCTGTCCTCGAGGAGTATTAATCCTGCAATAGACAGAACACTTCACCTCTCAGAGATAAGTAAATCGAATACAAGTCAACTCTTTCCACACATGAAAGCACACACATACAACTAAATGCATATATGTGTGTGTGTGTGTACACATATATACACACATACACATACATATATATACCGCCTTTAAAACAAGAACAGGCTACTGAACTTTCTATCTCCACGCCTTTAGCATGGCCATATCCTTTAAGTACTAAATGTTGATGCACAGGGCATTTTTTTATGTTTTATTTTTTTATTATTATTATTTTTATTAGTTACATTTTATTAACTCTGTATCCCAGTTGTATCCTGCTCCCTCATTCCCTCCCAAACCCTCCCTCCCTCCCTCATCTACTCCCTGCCCTTTCCAAGTCCACTGATTGGGGGCACAGGGCATCTTTAACATGTGAAATACTGTATTTTAGTGGTTTCTGCTGACAGACATAAAACCAATTGCATTTTTCTTTTATAAACCCTGCTGGAATTTTTGTATACTCCTCTGTTAACTTCTAGAAATGGATTTGATACATCAAAGAGTACATACTTATGGTATACAGGATAATTAGGAAAACAGACTGACCTCCAACTCACAGTGATCTGTTCACCTCTGCTTCCCTGGTGCTGTGATTAAAGGCATGGGCTCCCATGCCCACAGAGATGGAGGGTTTTTTAAAGTTTTTTAAACATACACTAATTATACACAATACTGAATTTCATTATAATAAAAGGGCGTAGATCACAAGACAAATCCTCCAAAGACAGGTGGGATACAATGAGAAGACCTTTCACTGCTCTGCAAGCGCAAGAAATACAAACTCCATGTGAAGCAGTGAGGGAAATTAGGCATGATCTCGGGTCTATCAATCCTCGGGTTTAATTATCTGTAACCTCAAATTACAGCACTTGTGAGCTGTTGCCCCATGGAAGGATGTTGACATAGCAGCAAGGAGAAAACAAAACCAGAAACACTGCTCTGGAGATCTGCAGGCCAAGTATTAACATCAAAGTAGAAACCCTGGCTAGTACTAGTAAAACACTTATCTAGTTGAGAACACAGACACCAATTCCCTTAGAAAGCCACATCTAAGTTATTTGGACTGGCGTTACATTTTGTTGACATGCATTTAAATCCTAGAAGTATTTATAATAAATTACAAAAATGATAAAGCAAAGGAACATGTAGATTTAATATTTTTCTATTAATATTCTTCTATTCTCTATCCTGATTAGGATATATTTGTTACTTTTAATTGTAGCTCTCTAACCAACTGGACTATGTTATATATACTTAAGCATTTTAATGTCTCTTTTTATAAAAATTGCCTGTGAAAAAAACCTGTGTTTTATATTTAGAAGTTCAATGAACTGTACATTACATTTTAAAAGCAAAATAATTCTCAATGATCTTTACTATGTGAAAAATTTTAGGCAAAAAGCTGCTGACATTATTCAAAACTCACGTACCTACATGCACTTTTTAGACTCTGAAACAAGCTGCGAGCTGCTTTCTCTAGAAATTGTGACCTCTCAACTATGCCGGAATGTCATTCCTCCACACCTCTAGCAACACTGAGTTTTTTCAGTATTGGTCAATCAGACAGGGAGAAACTGTATGTCTTGTCATTTTAATGTGAAGTTCCTTGCAACTTATTAGGTGAAACATCTTGAGAATATAATTTTACACATTACTTTTAGAACTAATTTTTTGTTTTTGCTATTTTGGGATAAAGATCTCATTTTGTAGCCTGCACTGGCCTTGATCTCAGAGAACCTTCTGTTTCACCCACACTTGGTAGCCTGCACTGGCCTCGATCTCACAGAGATCCTTCTGTTACAGCCACACTAGTTTAAAATTAATTTTTTAAAAAATTTCTGTTTTGAAAACAAAGCTAATGACTTTGAACACACTGATGACCATGTAACAAAACAGAATGTTTTCATTATCTTTACATTAAGGACACCACATACATAATTATAGTTATTACAATATTACTATGTTGGAAGCTATCTGTACACGACTAAGAAATAAATCTATTCATTTTATCCCAGTTTTAAGGCAAAACACTGACCAGGCCAAGTGGGTATACTTAGAATCAACAGAGCATGCTACTACTTCAGTATTTACAGATCTGAATTCTTGAATTCGGTCACTAAAAGCGATGATTTCAGTTGGACACACGAAGGTGCTAAAAGTCAAAAAAAGAAAACAAGTCAGTTTTCTCAAAATAAGCATATTCCTGAACTTTCAAATGAGTTTTTATTACAGACCCTTCAGAGCATACAAAACACAAGAACTGATAGATGAGTTTTCTCCAAGTGAAATTCTAAAACTCTTTAATTAAATATCAACATTTTGCATTCCCAACTGGATTTCAAGAAACTCTCTTCTTATAATTCAACTGATCAGTGAGTGGCCAATGTTTCCTTTTTTCTCTCAGTAGCAACCCTATTTCATGAGTCTTTAATATTTTTTTCCAAGACAGAGTTTCTCTGGGTAGCCTTCACTGTCCTGGACTTGCTTTGCAGACCAGGCTGGCCTTGAACTTACAGAGATCTGCCTGCTTCTGCCTCACTGACTGCTGGGATTATAGGCATGCACCTCTGCACCCAGCTGGCTTTTGATATGTTGTAGTTCAGTGTTTTAAGATTTCAAGGGATCTAAACAATGTCTATTATCATTCTGCTACTTGTTTTCCTTATTCCTATGGACTAGCTTCATCTACGTGTATTTTGCAGACAAGGCAATATTCTTTAGCCCTACTTCCTGCTTCTGGACAGGTCCTCTTCTATGGTGTGATCCAGCCCCATGTGAAATACCACCCAGAGTAATATAAAATTTTATCAGAATGGCAGGTTGAGAGGATATTATTCTGGGTGTTGTTTCTTTTTTTAAGTTTTATTATGATTTTATGTTTATGAGTGTTTTTCCTGCATGCAAGTCTGTGTAACATGTATATCCTTGGTGCCTGAGGAGACCAGAAGAGAGTATGAAGTCCCCTGGAACTGGAGTTACAGAGGGCTGTGAGAGGCTATGTGGTTGCTGGGAATTAAACCCTGGTCTTTTGAAGAGCAGCCAGTGCTCTTAACTACTGAGCCATTTCTCCAGCCCCACTGGGAAGTATTTTTTCACACTATGGTTAAACTAATTTAGTGAGCTGTAAATAATATTAAAATATAATAAAAACTATGACAATACATCACACATAGGGCAAAGTTATTAATATGTATACATTTACATATAAATTTGTATGTTTATGTTCAGTAGTGATATTCAATCTTTATTTTATTGTATTTTTTCTTTATTAATTACACTTTAGTCACTTTGTATCCCCCTGTGATTTCCTCCCTCCTCCATTCCCAATCCCTCCCTTCCTCCACCCTCTGCATGCATGCCCCTCCCCAAGTCCACTGATAGGGAAGGACTTCTTTTCCTTACTTCTGATCCTAGTCAATTAGGTCTCATCAGGAATGGCTGCCTTGTCCTATTCTGTGGCCTGGTAATGCTGCTTCCCCCTCAGGGGGAGGTAATTAAAGAGCAGGCCAATCAGTTCATGTCAGAGACAATCCCTGTTCCTATCACAATGGAACCCACTTGGATACTGAACTGCCATGGGCTACATCTGTGCAGGGCTCTTAGGTAATCTCCATGCATAGTCCTTGGTTGAAATAGCAGTCTCAGGAAAGACCCCTGTGCTCAGATTTTTTGGTTCTGTTGCTCTCCTTATGGAGTTCCTGTCCTCTCCAGATCTTACTGTTTCCCACTTCTTTCCTAAGATTCCCTGCATTCTACCCAAAGGTTGCCCATGAGTCTCAGTATCTACATAGATAGTCTGCAGGGCAGAGCTTTTCAGAGGTCCTCTGTGTCAGGCTCCTGACTTGTTCCCTCTTTTCTCCTTCTTCTGATGTCCAGCCTCTTTGCCTTTCTGTATAGGAACTGAACATTTTAGCAAGAGTCCTCCTTCTTGATATTCAATCTTAACATGAAGCTAGGTTTCAAATTTTTAGAAAGGAACCATTTGAGAAAGCCAAATTGGAGAGGTATGTGGGAAAGTGGTGATTTACCACTTTGTGTGGAAGTTTTTCAGTATTTTAACATCAAGCATGGCTGTGCTTGTGCACACAGACTGAATTTTACCCTGTGTATGTATCCATGTGTACTGGGTGACAGACAATGTAATATGTGATTCTTAATCTATGGTTTATGGCTAGAAATTCTTTAAAAAAATGTAGATTTAAGGGGCAGATTCTTCCTTGAACCCAACAGTGGATTTAAAAATAATTCAATTGTTTGAGCACAACACTGTCATTTAAAAATAAACCATTTTAACTGTCCATGGTAACCTGGGCTACATTACATACTTTCAGCATTTTCTAAAAGGCAAAATGACCAGATTCTGCCTTCTTTGGTATTATCTCAAGAGTTATACTTCTGATTCTTTTTTTTTCAAGTATAGTATTTTATTTTTTCCAGATTTTTTTATTATTGTTTATTAGTAGTAGTTACATTTTATTAACCCTATATCCCAGCTGTATCCCGCTCCCTTATTCCCTCCCAATCCCACCCTCTCTCCCTCAGCTTCTCCCTGCCCCTTTCCAAGTCCATTGGGGAAGACCTCCTCCCCTTTCGTCTGGCCCTGTTTTATCAGGTATCTTCAGGACTGGCTGCAAAGTCTTCCTCTGTGGCCTAGCAGGATTGCTCCTCCCTTGGGGGGTGGGGAGGTCAAAGAGCCTGCCATTGATTTCTGTTAGAAATTAATTTATTATCCCAGGAGCAGAAAGACACATATGGTATATACTCACTTATAGAGACCTATAAGATAGGATAAAATACTATAATATGTGTACCTAATGAAGATAAAGAGGACCCAGGGTAAGATGATCAATCCTCATTTAGAAAGACAAATGGGATGGACATGGGAAGTAGGAGAAAACAATTAACAGGACAGTAGCCTACCACAGAGGGCCTCTGAAAGACTTTACCTAGCAGTGTATCAAAGCATAACCACACCTTCGGCAGAATGCAGGGAATCATTCGATGAAAGGAGGAGTTAATATGACCGGGAGGGGACAGGAACTCCAAAAGGACAAAATATATTAGGGCACGGGGGTCCTCTATGAGACTGTTTCTCCAACCAAGGACCATGTACAGCTATAACCTAGAACTCCTGTTTGGATGTAGCCCTTGGTAGCTCAGTAACCAAGTAAGTTTTCCTAGTAAGGGGAACAGGAACTATTTCTCACATGAACTCAATGACTAGCTCCTTTACCTCCCCTCCCCAAGAGAGAAAGCCTTGCTAGATCACAGAGGAGGACATGGCAGCCAGTCCTGAAGATACCTGATAAGATAGGATCAGATGGAAGGGGAGGAGGACCTCCCCTAGGAGTGGACTTGGAAAGGCGCAGGGAGGAGATGAAGGAGGGAGATTGGGACTGGGAGGGAATGAGGGAGTGGGATACAGCTGGAATACAAAGTAAATAACCTGTGATTAATACAAAAAATAAAAATTAATAAAAAAATCATAAAAAAGAAATTAATTTATTCTTTTAGTTAATGGAGACAGAGTATAAGCTGCTTAGATAGATAACTTGTTTTGGCTTTAATGCCCTAATTTTTATTAGGATTCTTTCCACTTGGCTTAGTACAAAAAGGATGGCAAATTTTCCTCTACTGGCTAAAACCTGTCCTTTAGGGGTGAATTTTTTTCTGCAGCAAAGCAACAGTCATACATGTATATTTTATCTATACCTCCAAGCATGAAATGCAGAAGATGGACAGCTTCACAGCGTTAAGGAGATTAAAATCACTTACTGTTCTTTGTCCTTTAGGGAAAATGTTAACTCTTGGCTTACAAACAATGTATAGAAATGAGTTTACCTTTCACCTATATATTTCTAGATTCACTTTACTGGAGAAAGATACAGTGGCAAAGGTAGAGGGATCTTTTAGTCACTTTATATAATCCCCCCCAAATTCACATAGAAAAAATATAAGAGGCTGAGATAACTATTATGGTGGGTGCATGTTTTCACTCTTTTCATGAGTAAGGTAATCTCAGAGTTGTATTTTTCAAAATGAACTCCCCAATGTAAATAAAGTTTCAAGACAATGTACTGTGAAATGATTTTATGCCCATCCAAATAATGCTGTCAGAAATGAACCCTACAATCAAAAATATTACATATTTTAAATATATATTATCATTAAGATGTTAACATCTAAATCCCAGGAATATGACAGAGCAAATAAAAATAGAAAAGCCTTTACAATAAACATAATAATGTATAAACTCTTGCATTAACTAACTTGCTAACACATTCGTGATTCAAATCTATAATAGACATTACCTTTCTCCTGTCAGTTTGCTTTCTTAAGAAACATCAGGTGAAAACAATAAACTGTTTGTTGCTCTAGGATAACAAATGACAAACCCTGGCACTTCATTAGCGGTTACTTGTGTATTACTTACAAATCCAGTGGGTAGAAGAAAAACACCAAATATTTCCCAATGTAGTCAGTCAGTCTAAGCTCCTTGAATTCTCCGTTTATCACAGCTGTTCCTTCCCAATAAGGTGCTGGCTTGGAAACTAAAAAACAAAAACCATGTTCTATATCACCGAGAAAACGGTTGGAATGGCAAAGGACAGCTTTAGAAAAACACTAAAAAAATTGGAGCTTCTAAATCTTTGTACTTCACTGGCAGTCTGGAAGCTTACAGACTTCTAAGAACTTAGAACAAGAACTTCCTTTTAGAGAATACGTACAATACATAGAATTCGGACACCGGTTACACTGAAATGTAAATATAAGCATTTAAAAAATTCCCTTGTGTTCATTCACTATGCCTTCACTGTGCAAGATGTGGGAGTGATCCCATAACTCTAAGATAACATTGTCAGGTATTCCTGTAATAGCTCTCGTTCAGCATGAAAGTCTCTGTGACCATATGGGCAACAGACAAGTACTTCTGGAGTGAGTGTGAGTTGATATCCGTATCTGTACTAGAAGGAAAAGCTAAATTTCAGCTGGATGTTAGTGAAAATACTTTTTATATAGAATTTTTCATAGTTACTATAATTATTAACATACATTTACTGACAAAAATGCGAAAAATGTTTCTGTTTATGCCCACAAAATCTTATACCTTATCCCTGCACTAAACCCTGCTGGATATTTCACTAGAGCTCCTCCAAGTTATCCCAGATCACATGATGGTTTTCCTAGAAGGCTTTGAAAAAGGAGATATATCCCACCCCAGCCCCGAACAGGTTTCAAGTGACCTGATGCAAATTCAATAGTGCTGCTGTCCCGTAACAGTATGCTGTAACTCCAGCCAGCAGCCTTTGACAATTATGTCCCGTCATGCTGTGGACACATTCAGATAACACTTTGAAAAGTACTGCATAGAGTGAGATCAATACCTACTTCCAAGTTGGACTATGGTTTCTAGAAATCAAGCCTCACACTCTTGTGTAAAAGCCAACACTAATAGTCACTCTACAGAGAAAAACTGAAGATGAATATAACATGTGATTTCTTACCTTGAGTCAGAACTACCTAATATAAATAATCCTGAGTTTATTAAGAATGACCAGAGGAGAAATTGAAGAATGTTCTAAGGTATGTATATTTCATATACAGTACTTCAAATGCTTAAACAAGAGCATATAGTTTTAATGACCTGTTATGATACTCACTAAAAAGACTTTACAAATTCAGAAAACCATACCCAGAAAATAAATCTTTGATTTTGTAGATTTTTCTTTTTGATTGAAAAATTGCAGCTACTTTGCTAAGATCTTTAAATACAATTCCAAAAGCAGCCCCTTTCCATCTATTTTTTAAAACATGGTGATGCCTGCCTTTAATTCCAGCATTCTGGAGGCAGAGGCAGGTGTGTCTCTGTGAAGTTAAGGCCAGCCTGGTATACAGAGTGAGATTCAGGACAGCCAGGGATAGACAGAGAAACTCTGTCTTAAAAACAAAAATAAACAAACACTGTCTTAAATATATATTAGCATAAGGATTCTGGTAACTACAGGAAAGTATAATGAAGACAATTTAAATCCTTTATTTCTCTATCATTAAACTACTGTTAACATTTTGGTCTTTCCATTTTTTCCAAACACAAACCTGGATCATGTTGCATCCTCATTTTTTCCTCCCACTGAGGAAAAGGTAAATTATAATTTTTTCATGTAATTAAAATGATTTCAAAAACATAGCCTTAATTGCTCTACAATAGGCCCGTTTTATGAATAAAAGAAAATAAATTTCTCTAACTATAATAGGCCTGTATATGCACCGATATGCACCAAACATATACAATTTGAAAGTGTTTTTGGCAATAGAACACTATTACTAGTTTTTCTTTTTTACTTCCTCACTGAACACTGGCTCGGAATAAGTCGCAACAAGCAAATGTCAAGCATACACCTACAGAATGTTAAATAATCCCTAGGAAAACTGCGTTAGGCAAGTATGAAATGGTCTGTATCTGTATGCCCTGATCACTTTTTTTTTTTTTTTTTTTTTTTGGCATTCTTAATATCCAGATGCAGCAGGCCTCAATTTTCTCAGTATTTACTTGGTCTGACGTGTCTTTTCTGAGAGTGGCCACCAGCTTTAAACACTGGAATAGAAGGCAAATAATGAAAAGAGCAATTGGCAGTACACAAGATTCACCATCAACCCACCTGTGCCACACTTCCACCTCTACCCAGCTTCCCTCCGAAATACTCTAATGAAGTCTTTTTTTTTTTAGAAAGGTCAATATCCGTTAACTCCACAAATTTGAGGGAGACTGTTTTCAATAAGAATCTTTATAGGCTACAAAAAAAAAAAAGGTTTGACCTTCTGGACATTTTGTTTAGCCACTTTTCTGTTTAATCAAACTTTCTGTGAATCATTATTCAACTTATCAATGTTCCTTCTTGCCCGAAAAAAAAAAAAAAAGACAGGACTGCTGCAGGCACTTTCGGATATTTAAGGAAGTTTTTCAGTTTGCACAACATCCTCCTCGCCTGCAAACCCGTACTGAGAGCCACCTTCTCTGGCTTTGGGGGTAACCGCTACCTCTCCCGAAATCTGGTCAGAGGAAACCACCTCTGTCTTCACCCCAGGAACCCTCCTCCACCCTCACACCCACAAAGGCAAAGGGGGGAACCCGGGCAGCCCTGGGGTTGCAGGCCAGCTGCAGCCCCACCCTTTCGGAGCATCCGCAGTGAGGGTCGACGCGTCCCCAGGTTCTGACCCCATCCACCCCCCAACCTCGCGGGGCACCACCTACTCTTGCTGAGAGGCGGGGAACCTCCTGGGCAGGACTCCGGGGGCGCCTCTCCGGGGCTCACTGCTCGGCCGGGGTGGAAGCCGCTCTCGTTTGCGCGGGTCCCGACCCGCTTCTCGGTCTCCACGCCCTGGAGCGCTCGGCTCCGCAGCAGCAGGAGCAGCAGCAGCGGCGGCAGCAGCAGCACCAGCTTTCGGGTCCAGTGGCGGGACGCAGTGGTCGCGTCCAGGAGCTTGGGCCGAGCCTCCATGACCCACAGGGCGGGAACTCACCAGGCACGGAGTCCCCTCCGCCCGCGGGCAGCTAAAAAGGCGCGCGGGAGACCTCGCGGACCAGGGCGCCCCCGGAGCCAGCTCCTCCCACTCCGCCCCGCTTCCACGTGGACGCAGGCTCCGCCCCACCCCGAGGGCTTCTGCGCCTGCGCCTCAGCGTGGGCCGAGCCGGAAGGTTTTCCCCGCAACGGGCCGAAAGCGGCTTCCAGGGGTGGCTGGTGACTCCTCTCCAGAGCTCTGGCCGTCCGTGTCCCTGCCACTGTGCTTCCATGTCCATCTCTACACCAGAGCCTCCCTACCCCCTCACACCAACCCTCAGAAGCTCAAAACCACCTGTGTTCCTGTGCAGGACTGACTGTTTTGTTTTGAGATAGGGTTTCTCTGTGTAGCCCTGGCTGTCCTGGAGCTCATTCTGTAGACCAGGCTGGCCCTACAGATCCACCCGTCTGCCTCCCTGAGTGCACTCTTGGCCAAAATTTATACTTCTAATTAAAGTCAATTTCATACTTTTTTTTTTCCCACAGATCATACTTGAACGCAGTTACGGGGTATAGTCTGATGACTGTAACCTGCATTGTAGACACCACCTCATTTACCATTTTATGGGGGAACTTCCAAAACAGTTACTTGGAAATCTGATTGAGTACATTTGCCCTGTTGGTTACAGGAGGTTTAGGAGGATGGGAGGTTCCAGGCCATGGACAGTACAAAATTTCTGAAGTTAACAGACAAGTATGTGCCCCAGAGTGATTTGCCGGTAAGGCCTCTGGTTTAGACTCTGCCCGTTCTACTCACATCTTCTTTTAAGTTCTTTTTCTTAAATGAGGGTTGTTTTGTGTGTGTGTGTCTATGCATCGCTTGTGTGCCTGGTGCTCACAGAGGCCAGAACAGGGCTTCAAAAGATCCCCTGGAACTGAGGTTACAGTCTTGAGTGACCATGAGGGTGCTCAGAATTAAACCCTTGTCTTGTGGAAGACCAGCCAAAGCTCATAATTACTGAGTCATCTTTCCAGTCCCCTAATCCCATCTTTAGTACAAACAAAACAAAACAAACAAACAAAAAAAAAAAAAACTGACTATGGGCCATTATTGTGTCTACTCTCCCTTCCTCTACATGTTTGACCCATCAATCCTTTCACACCGTACTTTCCCAAAGCAATACTGACACACGCTTTATTACTGTTTGCCCAGTATTCTTAAACCTGCACTGTGATCTGTTAATGAACTGCAGGGCTTTCCTCTCTACAGATTTTTTTTCAGTTAGGGGAAACTCAGAGATAAAAGGGTCTAATCCGAAGAATAGTGAATCCTGACTAGCCTTTCTCTTCAAGGAGGAGGTACCATGTAAACAGATACTTGGTGACTTAAGGGTGTCCCAGGTGTGTATGGTTTAAAATCAAATGTAGGGCCACGAGTAGGGATGCAGCAGAGCTCTCAGTCTTAAAGCACATGCCCAGGAGATTCTGGGTTCAGATCCCACAAGCCTCATACACACCCCACACACACATACACAGAGAACATACTTACTCATAACATTTTCCTGCGGCTCTTCAGTTTCTCCAGGTGTGAAGGCGATAGGCCGCTGACGAGGTAGCTCTCGGTCCCATTCTTCTCCTTCCCTAACCTCCTGCTCAATATGGAACGGAAGTGAGACCCTGGGAATTCGGGTTTGATTTCCACAGACTCGACTATGGCCTAGGCTCCGTGGGCGGCTACGGTGATCCATGGTGACTATAAAACAAATAGCCACCAGCTCAATTGAATTCTAGGCCCTGAGTTGGGCCTCTACGCTTGAACTTGGCTAAAAAAGCTGGGAGAGAGTGATATGTCTCTCCACTTCTCTGCTCTAAGCTGAGCTGAGATGCCCCAGATGGTAGCAGGGACTGCTCACCAGCTGGGCCCCAGTGAACCCCCTGCCCACTGGGGAGAGTGACCAGGTGGGCCACCTCCCTGGCACCTACTCTGTGTCCCTCAGTTGGTCTGAAATCTCTAGCTAGCTATCATTGTGAGTGTCACTTGCTCTGAGGCCCCTCAGCCAATGACAGTTGAGCAGACATTATGTTGTCATAGTAAGTATCCCCCACCAGGAAGCTTGAAGGGGGCGGGGCCTGACCCTCAAGGCACCCACCATCCAGCTGGAACCAGTTTCCCATGTTAAAAATGTAATACCATCAGACACAAGAGTGTTTGGTCTGATTCTACAATAATCAATGGTCACCTAAGTGTTTATATATTAATTTGATTTGCCCACACATTGTCTTTGACTTCTAATGGGGTCCTACCTAGTATAGACATTGTGAGAAAAGGGCACACCCTTGGATGATTGCAAAAGATGCTATATATCTCTGTGGAATCCCTACCCGATATTTTCATGGGTACATGGGTATGTTTGCAGGTTCCACAATGGATCTCAAAGTGCAGGCCCTAATCATGTCTGGTTTCCTCCCTCTGACTGGTAACTCTCTCAGTCACTGCACCAGGCCTTTTGTGTTGGCTCCTTTCAAGTCTCTGGGTGACCTACATAGCTACTTCTCCAAATGTTCAACATTTGCTCCGGGAAACACTGATTTCATTTTGTTGTTATAATTGCTGTTTGCTGGTGGTTCAGGGTGTATCCACAGCTGCCATTTTGTTGTTTATTGTTCCTTATTGTCAGGAGCTCCATCCTCAGCCTTTAGATTTTACTAGTCAGAGACCAGTTTCTGAATCCTTAGCTTAAAGGGGACAGAGGGCAAGCTTTACGACTGTTTTTTTTTTGTTGTTGTTTGTTTGTTTGTTTTGTTTTTTTGTCATTTTGTGGAAGTAATGGATAAATGAAAATGAGGACGTGGCTGTTCCAAAGCCTGGTTGAGGTTAAGGTTTTATTGCAGATGTGGAGGAGAAAACAGGCAGAGGCATCTGAAAGGGTCCAAACTGAACCATGAGAGGAGAGAGATGGGGAAGAACAAGAAAGAGGCAAGATAAGGCACAAGGAGAGAGCTGAGAACCACGATATGAACCAGGAGAACCAAGAGAGCAGCCCATGGCCAAATGGCTAGGTTATGCAGCAATCAGAAACTAGAGGAAGAGGAACAAAGATCAGGGGCTGGAGAGGTTTAGGGTAGAGGGCAGGTGAGAAGTGACCAGAGGAAGGTGGATTCTTTCACTGCCAAGCATCTTTCACTGGTGGCAAGCATCTGCTTTGATATGTTAATAGGCACCTCAGTTAGCCATTTGTCCTGTGTTTCTTTGGAATCTAACCCTGGGTAAGTAGCATTTGTCCCTCTCTCATTCTAGAAGGCATTAACCAAGTTGTGAGGATGTTAAAACAGCCTTTTGAAAGATTCATGTTGTCTATGGCCACATCCCCCTAAACACACCCAACAGAATCTAAAAGACCCATATAGGAAGAAACTGAGGTCTCCCCCTAAACTACCACTACCACCTTGTTAGCCTCGTGTACATAGGTCTTGAAAGCAGATATAGCTATGATTCATTGTGGTGATGAAGCCTTGCTTGACATCTTGATTGCAGCTGCATGAAACACCACAGGCAAGAATCTCTGCAATTTACCTGTTTCTGAATTTATGACCCATATAAACTGTGAGTTTAATGACTATTTATTACTGTTTTAGACTAAAAGAGCAAAGCCCCAATATGGTTCCTGTACTGCTATTCTTCTTATTCATGTTAGACAATGTCGAGGTCACCTTAAAAAGTAAACATTTAAGGGCCAAGGGGTTGTCTCAGTAGGTAAGGGTATTTTCTGTTCAAACCCAGCAACCTGAGATTCATCCTGTGTCTTAGGTTGCTTTCTATTTCTGTGGTAAAACAGCATGACCAGAAGCAATTTAGGAAGAAAGGTTTATTTGGCCATTTTGATCATAGACCATCATGAAGGCAAATCAGGCTACGAACTCCAGCCAGGAAACCGGGGGCAGAAACTGAAGTAGAGGCCATGAAGGAACACTGCTTACTGGCTTGCTCCCCACAGCTTGCCCAGCCTGATTACTTATACAACTCAGGACTTACATGTCCAGAGGTGGCACTACCCACAGTGCTCTAGGCCCTCACATCAATCATTGATTAAGGAATTGTCCCACAGACTTGCCTACAGGTTAATTGACGGGGGCATTTTTTTCAGTTGAGGTTTCCTGTTCGCAGATGACCCTAGCTTGTGTCAAGTTGATAGAAACCTGACCAACACATCCCTGAGTCTACATTTAAAAAATCAGATTCGGAGACAAAGAATGGGGCTGCAGGGGGATTACAAAGTGAATAAATTGTAATAAATAAATTAAAATAAATAAAATTTTAAAATAAAAAAAATTAGATTAAAATGACACAGAACTGCTAGGTGGGAGGAAAGGTAGACTGAAATGCACAGTAAAAACAAGAGTTATCTCTTTCCACAAGATAGAAAGTGAAGAAATGATTCCTGAAAAGCTATTCTCTGATCCCCACCTGTGTAAGAACTTTTACACACACACAAATATACACATATACACCGATTACACACAGACACTCACACTAGTTTAAATAGAGTTCAAAGGAGTGAGATAGCATAGGGTCATCTGCAAAGGCACACAAAGAGGAAAATCACAGCTGTTAGTCTTACACAGTTGCCACATTGAAAGCAGACCCTTAGACCTTTACGGGCGAATTCTCCTACATGTCTTTTGTATAGGCAGGCAATGCTTGTTGGGGGAGAGGATAGAAGAAAGGCCAATTTCAAACATGATTTTCACCTTAATTGATATTTCTTAACGTAATTGAGAGCACCCAGGGACTAGAAAGTGCTCTGAAGTATTTCTCATAAGCTAGTCTCCACATTTGGCTAAGGCTGAGGATCTGGCTTGCTTCCATGTATGTGGACCTATCTGCATTGCCCACGTGGCATGCTGAGGTTGGCTACCCAGAGGCTATTTGAAGTGGGCTGGCTTTACCCAGGGTCAGATGATTGTTCAAGTTTCCTGAATAAACTGCATTGAAAAAAAAAAAAAAGACTTTAAAATGTATTATAAAGTTAAAAATTTTTAAACCTAGGAATCCCAAAGGTGTTCTGCGTGTTTATAAAGGCACTGATGTTATGAGCCCTGAAAGGCCCATATATTCCCAAATATTTTCCTCACATACCTGTTCTACTGCCTAATACAATCATTGCCCCATTTATTCTTAAATTGAGGCCTCATCATTTCATAGTACAAACTCATAGAGATGCAACTTTTAAAACACAACCTAGTTTACTTATTTAATTTCAGAAATTCTATTTTATTATTATTTCAGTTTACTTTACATCCTAAGGGTGACCTCTCTTCACCCAGTTCCCCCTTTCCCACCTTCACCCTTCCCTTCTCCCTTTCCCCCAGAAAAGGAGTCCCTTCCCCACCTATCAACCTTCCCTAGCACATCAAGTCACATCAGTACTGAGCATATCCTCATCCCCTGAGGCCAGATAAGACAGCGTTGCCAATAGAAAGTGATCCAAAGGCAGGCAATGGAGTCCATATTAGAAACAGCTTTCCCCTACCCCTCCACTCGCCAGATGCCCCCACGGTAGAGAGCCAGCTCCTGACACTATTAATGATGCTCTGCTCTGCTTGCAGGCAGGAGCCTAACTTGACTATCATGTGGGAGTCTCCAGCCAGCAGCAGATCAAAACAGAGGCTGGGACTCACAGCCAAGCATGGGGCAGAGCTCCCGGGTCCTATGGAAGTGTTAGGGGAAAGATGGAAGGACCCGGAAGGAACTGGAACATCACAAGAAGACCTGCAGAGACAATTAACCTAGTCCCATGGGGGCTTACAGAGACTAAGACATCAACTAAGGAGCACGCATGATCAGCAATTCTTTTTAAGTATCTGCTATATGCTAGACTCTGTCACTGAGAGGCAAAAATAATACAAAATGGACACATTCCAGGAATGTTCAAGCTCAACATTCAGTGGTACTCACAAGGGTAGAGCCAGTGGTCCATAAATGTTTCAATGTAAACTAATCAGTAAAATGACTGGAACTTCAAGTTCCTGAGGACCTATACCATAGCAGGTGGGAGTTAGGCTGGGGTGGCCCGGAGGTAGGTAAGCTGACAGGGAATTCTTTCCTTTGGAAGTGGTGCTTGGGCTCCTGAAGATGAGGTCTGTATAACTAGGTGAAGACATGTCCTGAATAGAGCAGGGAAAATGAGTACCTGCAATGTCCAGACAATATGATGCAAGCCTTGACACTGACAAGGATAAACTAATCTTTAGTGTCTGCTTGAAATCCGAGGACTGGACAACATAAATTACCCTCTTGATTTAGGAAGAAGGTAACTTGAGCTCTGGAAAGGGTATTGAGCTAGAAGCTGGTGGAGCCTGACTTGGAGTTTAGATGACTGGCATCCAGTTTTTTCTTTTGGATTTTATTTTTCTTTTGTAAAATGTGAATGCTTAATCTGTTTTATAGTTTGACAGTTTCATACCCTTATGTAATGAAGTTTAGACATTTGTACCTCTCTCTGCCACTCTTTAACTCTTCTCTTTCCCCCTGGAACACTTCTCACCAAGTTTTCTTCATAGTTTCATGCTTTCTTTTTGTTTGTGATTCACTGAGTGTAATAAGAACTACTAGCCAGTGTTTGGGTGAGAGGTTATTTACTGAAGTTAAGGCAAAGTATCTGTGGCTATAATACCAGGAGAAATGACATTTCCTGTCCTAGCAACTGCTAATTGCCAGTAGCCCCTCTGGGAAGGGTGGGGCTTCATGGACCTGAATGCTTACTCTTTCTTTCCCGTTTTTTTCCGTTTAGTATTTATCAATTCCTGTGTTTGTGTGATAAATACATATCAAATAATAGATTTAAAACATGTCTGTTTAGCTTTAGTAGCATTTCCGGGAATAATCATGTTGTGTAGTTACTGAGAATCTTAATAAGAAACTGGTCACATGATTTCACATAAAAGATCATTGTTAAGACCTAGATCATGGGGGCGGAGCCAAGATGGTGACTAGCACACACAGTTTCTGAGCGGTGGGATACCTGATCTTCTGAGTTGGAGAATGGAAGGACCCCCAACCCAGGAAAACCACAGCGAGGCTTTCTGAACACCAGGGAACATCGCAGGAGGTGAAAACTTTGGCCTCCAGGCACCCAGAGACTTGCTTGGGGAAGGAGAGAAACGATCCTTTGTTCTTGCGGCACTCCCTTCCCCCAGACCTCCTTCCTCCTCGGCACAGCGGCACAGCGGACTCATCTTTCTCAGCGCAGACTTAACTGCTGGGTATACAGCCACTGAGATGGAGCCCCAAGCCCTATAGCGGCAGACAAAAGCCAGCAGTACGTGGCCCGGAGTCCCAGATTCGCGCAGCCGCTGCACCATCCTCCCAGGGCGCGAATCTGCTAGACATCATACTAGCTCCGCAGGATCGCCATCACTGATGGTACGGCCCGCCCAATCCCACAGTGACAGAGAATATGCTATATACTCACCAAAACCAGGCAGAAACGTCATACAACCTGGACACACCAGGTACTGGGCCTCCCAAGCTTGGAGAGCACAACGAAGAGATCCCAGGACTTCCCAGAAAGCATTGGGACTAGCAACCCAGTCTCCAGTTACAGCAGGACGTGGCAGCGGAGCAGCACTGAACTGGCGGGGCACCACAGCCCTCCAGTTTAAGACTAACCAGGGCCAAACCAGAGAACAGAGAGCCTGGTTACCCCATCCCTGCTGAAGTGACCACCCTGAAATCTCCAGCTGCAGCAAGACCTCAGAACCTGGCAGTGACAGCAGCACAGAACTGGTGGAACACATCAAAGAAGCAGGGCCAAACCAGAGAGCAGAGAGCCCCGGATACCAAGATCTCTGCCAAGAGACCTGCTTGTAAGTGAGTGCACCCTTGAGAATCTGCAGTTCCCCAGATCCTGGGTCCTTCTAAATCAGAAGCCAGGCATCGAACCCCCCTCCCACCCACATACCCACTTTGGGAAACAGAGGGGCACTAGGGACATTGAAGTTCCTGCCCTGTGGGCCTGATTGAGGAGTTAAGACAGTTAATGCCAGAAATTGCGCTTCGATCATCATTAGCGCCTGCGACATATACAGTGCAGAGCCCCTCCCACACACTCAAGGGTTCAACATTAGCCATCACTCTGTCCCTCGAGAAACTCATCCACGCACACTTACACGCACAGACACACACACGCGCGTGCGCACACACGCTTGCATTTGCCCCGTTTGCGCCTGCGTACTTTACTCCCACAGGTACAGCTAGTCCTCAGCACATGCTGAGAGTGCTCAGCTTCCTGAAGAACTCTCCAGACACCAGAGAGAGACAGCACCAGTCTGATCTGCAGAATCCAAAAACAAATAGGGAAGGTTTCAGATAAGTCAATGGCCAGAGGTAGGCGAAAGAACACTTCCAACATAAATCAGGACATCATGACTTCACCAGCAAACCCCAAAATCGATGGATACACCAATTCAGCAGAAGCACAGGAAAATGATTTTAAAGCCATGCTTGCCCAATTATTTGAGGCTCATAAGGAGGAAATGAACAAGTCTTTCAAAGAGATGGCCAGTCAATTGGAGGCAAAGAAAGAAGAAATAGACAATATCCTTAAAGAAACACAGGCAAACATAGCCAAACAAATAGATACACAAGTAGAGGAAAAATTAGTGGCATATAAGAAGGAAATGAAAAAAGAAATAGAGGCCATCGTAGAGAGACAGGAATCCAAATTCAAACACATGAAAGAAATGGTGCAAGGCATGAAAACAGAATTAGAATCAATAAAGAAAACACAAAATGAGAAAACCCTTGAGCTGGAGAACTTGGAGAAAAGATCAGGAACCACAAAAGTAAGCATCACCAACAGAATACAAGAGATGGAAGAGAGAATCTCTGGAGCTGAAGACACACTTGCAGAAATGGATACTTCTCTCAAAGAAAAGTAAAATCCGAAAAGTTCCAATCACAAAATATCCAAGAAATCAGGATGCTATGAAAAGACAAAATCTAAGAATAATAGGAATTCACGAAA